>NW_019268191.1:189518-207717 GCF_002742605.1 Olea europaea var. sylvestris
TATATATATATATATATATATATACCTCTTCGTCAACTTCCTCGTCACCAAACTTTGGTTTTTGTAATTAAAGAATTCAATTTTTTGTTTATGTGTTGTTTAAGCCAAAAGTCATCAAAGAGGAGAGAAATTAAAGTCATTTATCTCTAAAGCGGCCACCAATTGTAAAAAACTGAAAATTCTGGATATACTTTGGCCAAATCTTGTACGAAATTCACAACAAATTCAAATAGACAAATACAAATTATCAAAAAAGAAGATGAGAAGCTCACCAGCGGCAGAAGCCTAAAGATTGAAGGAGAAGAAAATAATGCAAACGGACGGAGGCGGAAGAGACGACAGTTGGCACTCGACAGACCTAGATGGCAGAAGTTGAGATTCCAATTTTTCAATAAAATGCTTGTGCCTTTGTGTTAGACTGTTGAGTTCAGGGTTGGGTACTTGGGTTTAAATTTAATTCATAAATGGGCCAGAAATTTTGGCCAAAGAAATTAAGTAGTTAACATAGAAAAAATAAAAAAATTATGGAAAGCCCAATTATTATTAATTTATTATTTTTTCTAACGCGGTTCGGGGCGATGGTGTAAATACCATACCCGCCCCAATCCGAATCGGTTCATTAAAATCAAATATCATATCCGCCCCATTGCACTATCGGTTCGATTTTTTCGCCCCATTCGGTTAGGTTAACCGCGGTTTTTGATTTTGACGGTTCGAATTGCCATCCCTAATTAGGTTTCTCTATAGTAGATGTCATTGTACTTAGCGATCAACTTGAGACTTATATTTTTGACATGCGCTCTAACAAAAAGTTTGAAGGGTTGAATGACCTTGGTGATCTTGCGAAGAAGTTAGTTTTGACAAAAAAAGATAAGGTATATCCATTGATTTATAGACTTTTGATTTTAGCATTGATTTTACCTGTTGCTACCGCTACTATGGAGAGAGTCTTTTCTGCGATGAGCATCGTAAAGAATAGATTGCGCAATCGGATGAGTGATCAGTGGATGAATGATAGCACTATTGTTTATATAGAGAGAGATATATTTTTGAAACTCGATAATGAAGTTATTGTACGACGATATGAAAATATGAAAACTCACAAGGAACAAGGTTAATATATAAATTATGTTGTTTTTAATATTGTTGTAATATTGTTTTATTTTTTTATCATCATTAAATCTATGACCAAATCCTCGAAGTTCTGCGTTGAAAATTGCCCAAACTGAACACAAATCCTGGCTCCGCCCCTGCTCATGACTCACCTCAACTGCTTCATATGGAAAGACTTTAACAATTGTAAATGGTCCAGACCATTTAGAGTGCAATTACCTAGGAAAAAGTTTTAACCTAAAATTGAACAATAATACTTTTTCACTCGAGGTGAAATCACACCTTTGGATGTATTTATCAAGAAGTTTCTTTTTCCGTTCTTCTTACAACTTCGCTTTCTTATAGGCATCCATTCGAGATTTATCCAATTCATTTAATTGTAGCATTATATTTTCTTTAACTGTTGTCAGGCTCATGTTCAACTGATTTACTGCACAATATGTTCGATGCTCTAATTTCATTGGTAGATGACAAGCTTTTCCAAATGCAAGGCGATATGGTGACATGCCTTTTTTTTTTTTTTATGCAGTTTTGTATGCCCACGGTGTATCATCAGGCTTTCTAGACCAATCAATTCTTGAGATATTCATCGTCATCTTAAGAATTCTTTTCAACTCCCTGTTTGAGGATGATACGGTGTAGCAACCCGATTAGCTACACTTTCTCCCAAAAAAAAAAAAATATAGTACTTTTACACGAACACATAATTTTTGGATAGATATAAGTGGGGATGTCAATTGGGCTTGTCGGCTTGGGTCGCTCGTGGCTCAGCTCAAAAAAAGCTTGAGTCCGTCGGCTCGAGGCTCGAGAAAACTGAGCCAAAGCTCGAGTCGAGCCCCATTTTGGGGTGTTGGGCAAAGCCTGAGCCGGCCCGTGTGGCTCGTTGGCTTGGGCTCAGGAGCCTATATTTAAAAAAAATAAAAAAAAATAAAAATTTTAAAAGCAGCAACACACGGCAGCAGAGTTGCCTTCTTTATATTAAAAAAAATTCTAAAACCAAAACCAAAACTGAGCCTGTCGAGCTCGGCTCGGAAAGGCGCGAGCCGAAAGCTCGGGTCTAGCCTAATATTTTTGATCGAACTACTCGGGTGCGAATAAAAGCTCGATTATTTTAACCTTATTGAGCTTGAGCCTCGAATTTTGGCTCGCAAGTCGGCTCGTTGACATCCTTAGGTATAAGAATATATGTTTTTTGCCATGGATGGTAATCGGATGTGCATTTGTTGGTTGAGTGGATGGGTAGAGGAAGATGCTTAGTGTGCCACTATGGTTGCTATGTTAGGTGCACGCCCTTGTGGATGGTTGATTGCCTGACTGTATTTTATACACTCACTACTAATAGTGATTATTGATGAATTAAAAGTCATTAAAATTTTGCTACCCTTCTGTGGGGACATTGGAAGTCGTAATAAGAGAAGTGTATTTTTAATGATTTATTAAGTTTTGTATTATGCACAGATGCACAAACGCATGCACATTTTAACTAAGACCTTAACATGCCTTGGCTATACAGCCATTAGCGTTCTAACATATGGCCAAGCGAATATTACTGTGTGCTAAATGGCTAATGTTCTAAATATATATTAAATTGAAATAATATCATAAGTCTTACATTGAAATAATATATATGTGCCGCAGCATTGTACCCGAAGGTTACATTCATAATTTTAATGAAAGATCACAACTTGAAAACAAAATAACCATTTGCATCTCTACCTACCTGATTTTCTTGAAATAAATGAACAAAACGTGTAATGGTCTTTCTCCTTTACACCCTTACTATTATTTTAAGCTTAACTTAGTGTACAATGTATTTTTGAGAGAAAATAAGAGTAAATCGGATTTGAGGAGAGGTGTAATGAAAAAATGACTTTCATTTTCTTGTAACCTCTTTTTAGTAAAAAAAATTAAATGGGGGAGTTATATTATCATTAATCTTGTCAAATTATTAGTCTTTAACTAAGAATTTAAAGAGTTTTAAGTCATAAAAAATAATTTTCATATAAAATTTTATAAAACATTTACATAATAAAAAATAGAGAAAAATGAACCATTCATATGATTTGTAACATATCTCTATGAATGTTCACTAATAAAACATTTATTTATCCAATTAACTTGATATAATTTTCTTAATGTGCGAAATAAGGAGTTTTAACTCAAAAATAATTTTATAAAAACATTAGCATGATGATTCGAATCTAAGTTGCCTATGTGAAATACCATGCAGATTATCATTATGGCAATCCAGTTATTCATTCAATTTTTGTAATCAAATTTACTTAAAATTAATGTCTTAAACTTAAATTGTTAGGCTTTTAAATAACTTAAAGCTTGGGCTTTTATAACTTAAAATGTGCTTAGATGCCATAGTTCGTTTTTTAAATGGGCTACATTAACAAACTTAAAAATATAAAATTTGTGAGCTTACAAATATCATGAAGTCAAAGTTTTACTAATTTATAACCTCACATAATAGAATAAATCATAAATTTCCTTTCCCCAAAACTGAATTTCAATCCAACCACTTCCCTCTCAATTTCTCCGTCATTGTTTTGACTTTTAGCTAAAATAATTTTCCTAAATTTCCATCCTATACCACATTGAAAGGGGACGTCAACAAGAATTTTGTAACCAAGAAAAAAAAAAACTCAATCTCTTTTTATTAATTTTGAGGTTAGCCTTCTTTTAATATTTATCGTATTTTAAATTTTATAACTGTTAGGTCAATGAAGGAAATATTATGATATTCAGTAATTTCTTCTATGCCTTGAATACACTTTCCATATTGCATCATTCCTCCTCAGTTGAAAAGAACTCTGACTCCGAATAGGAATAATCCAGATAGGCATCCAAGAGCATATCATCTAGGTTGAAAAACTCATCCTTAGTAATCCAAGTAGTATCACTAGACGGACGACCCTTCCAATGGACGAGAAACCTACGAACATCTTGTGAAACAACAATTTGATCATCAAACACCTCATCAATGATATTTTGCAAAGAAAATACGGTAACAAGTGTCCGAGAAGGTGATCGAGGAGATTGTCCCATGGAAATATTAGATAACAACACCATTGGCTTGAACGTGCCTTGATAAGGATATAAGTTTGCTACGTTGAAATTATGACTAACATTTAAGTGCGTTGGCAACTCAAGTATATAAGCATTAGTTCCAAGTCGTTTAATAATGGAAAAAGGTCCAAGTAATCTAGCACAAATTTTTTGCAACACGTTTAGGAAATCTTTTAGGTGCAAGTTGTATCATGATATAATTGCCCACGCTAAATTATTGTGCTTATGGTGAGAGTCAACCATAAGTTTATAGTGATCATTGCTTAATTTTTTTTTCTTTTTTCTTTTTTTACGTTTAATCTCATCATGTAAGTCGTAAATATGATCAACAAAAGTTTGAGCCGAAGCAGTAGGGCGAAAATAGGTAGGCAAAGGAACAAGATCGAGTGGCTGAAGGGGAGAAAACCTTGAATGATCTCCAACGGGCTATGATCGGTAGACCTATTAGCAAAAATATTGTAAGCAAATTCAGTAGTGGACACCTAAACTACTATTGACCTCCTCAATTTGACCATTGGTTTGGGGGATAGAATGTGGATGAAAACTTGAGTGCCGTCCCAAACAGTTTTCAAAGTGTTCCACAAGTAACTAACAAATTTAACATCCCAGTAAAAAACAATGATGACCAAAAGCCCATGGCGATGGACCTCTTTTAAAAATAGCTTAGCTATATGAGATGCGTCAGTGGATTTGGAATACCGAATGAAATGTGCCATCTTAGAGAACTTATCCACCACCACGAAAATGAAATCACGAACTCTACCTATTTTAGGTAAGCAGAGAACGAAATCTATACTAAGGTCATTTCAATTGAAATATTGGCGACTTGATGAGAGAGTGCACTGTGAGACTACTAAGGTCTTTAAGATACATTCGAATTCTTGATGTATGTGTATGTGAAATTTTCTAGGTCTATGAATTATTTATTTATTTTGTTTTTAATTATTATTATTTTTAGAAATGAAACTAAAACTAAATCTACAGAAGAGGCAAAATCACTTAGATAATAGAACAATTATAAAAAGCAGGCTTAAATCCTTACCAAAGTCACAAGAGCTTCCGTCCATAGTGCCACGCATTTTATACAACATGATTTATACTGCAAATGTACGGTGTCAAGTTTTGTAATACAGTACTAAAGTAAGAGTGTGAACCCACAGGGATTGTAACTTAATTTCTACCAAGTACTATAATTGGGTAGCTTTTATTTTATCTAGACAAATGAAATTTTAGAATCAGTGTTCTTAAACTAAATTAACGTGATGAGCGTGGTGACAAGTTCAAGGGATGCAAATTATACAACTAAATCAAAATGGAAAAGCCTAGGGAATTATTTCACCTAACTATCAATTACAATTTAATTATGTCTGGTTATTCCAATCAATTTTTTCATATTTAAAAGCAAGAATCCTAATGTATTTCTTATCCCCTCTCTCAAGCACCGGCTAGAAATTAACCCTAGATTCCAATTTCAACACCTCTGTTCCGAATTGAAAATCAAGAATTTAATAAAGTCTGATTCTTTTGTGGAGTAAGCTTCACAAATTTTATGTTTTATCTCGAAACCTATAAAACCTATGTTGTGTCAATCTTACGAGCCTAAATTCCACTCTCTCGAGCGCCAAAATTGACTAGCATCAAATCATTCAATTGTTGATCAAGCAATTGAAAATATTAAAATCATGACACAATTAAACATACGTAGAAAATCAAATAAAAATAGCTATGATAGAATCAAATTATAATATTAAGTTTGGCTACATCAAACCCTAGAATATGAATTTATTTCATGATATATTCTATGAAAATACAAAAATTCATATAAGAGAACATAAGGAAGAGAGTAGAAAAAACTAGGATTGGAGATCTTCAATTTCTTCCTTGATGTTGTTCTTGCCTCTCTTGATTCCTCATTTGAATTGCAATTGAATCCGTTCGAATTCTTGGTTGAATTTTGTGTTCAATTCTCCTTGAAAATAGGGTTTTGATCTTGTATTTATAATATTGTTGGAGTCTTGGATGAATTAGGGGTTGAATTGGACCAAAAGAATAGTGCAAAAGCATCAAAATATGTTTACCAGCATAGGTGGTACCTCGGCGCCCAATGTGGGCGTTGCAGGGCTGCCCTTACTGTTCAAATTCAGATTCATGGGCGCTGTGGTGTCCGGTTTGGCCAAAACGACAGACTGCGCGTCCTTCAGTATTTTCAGCATAACTTTTTCATCCGATATCCAATTGAGATGATTTAAGATGCGTTGGAAAGATAACTCAAAGGGATACAACTTCACTTCAAGCATCATTCTTCAACTTGATCGTTTTCTATTATAAAAATGGGTCAATATGAGACTAAAACTCTGAAGCATAACTTTTCAGTTGAAAATTGATTTGTGATCATATTTTGACTAAAATTGATTCCTTTGACATCTTTCTTAATCCAATTGACTCTTAGCACTCTCGGATTTCCATTGCAAAGTTCGACACAACTTTTCAATAGTTACACTTTAGTCCCTGAAGTTTGGATCTCTTATAATTTGGCCATTTTCTCCAATTTTACCAACTTTCGCTTATTTCTTTCAATTTAATCAATCTACATCACAACATCAAAATACTCATTAAAACGCTCTGAAAAACTCTAAAGGGTGGCAAAATAACGAATTAAGTGGCATAAATATCATGAATGTAGAGCACTCATCACAGAGGTATCTAACAACAGCAGTGGTGGAGACTTCGACGATCGTGGTAATGGTTGAACAGGGCGAAGTGCGCGATGTAGGGATGGCGAACTGAAATAGGCTAGCAACCGTGGATGGAGTAGGTCATTGAACGTAGTGACGAATGATGTTGAGCAGCAAGGAAAAGACGTAGCAGAAGTGAACAACGACTGAAACAGGAAACGGTGGTGGCGTGAAAAATATCAAGCAGAAGTAGCTTGGACTGTAAATGTTTGTAGGATATGTTGGGATGTATGCCCATATAGTATATTTTGGATGATAAGATAATTATTTATAATAAATAAATTGTGATTTTATTCATTTATTGCATTTATTTATTATTAAGCATGCGAATTAAAGTATCTACGATCATTTGTGATAATATAATTTGGGTATTTGCGTTGAGAAGTGCAGTGTAAAATAACCTATATTTTGATCATAAATAATTTATTCACAACCAATTTATACTCAAGTGTTAGAACATTGTATTGGAAGGTTATAATATTGATAGATTCACTATTCATGTTTGTAATTTATTCTTGTCAAAAAATAGTTAAAGGTGACATTAGTGCACTTTGAGTGTACTGAGCGGACCATGCGTGGAGTTTAATTTTATAACATGATCGTGTGGAAAATTAAATTCCATTTGACCGCTTTGTATTTCATTTAAATCCCTTAAGAGTGTTATGCATATCTTTTCATGATTTTAATGATTTTTTGATTCATCAATGGGTGAGATCAATTTGAACGGTCAAATATCTCGATAAGTGTAAAACTTGAAAATGAGCGGAGTATAGAACATGAATTCATGCCAAGAACCGCCACCCTGAAAAAATAGTGGTTATTTAAGTATTTTCCGTTGAACGGTAAAAATATGAGTTCAGCATTTAGTGACGGTTAAACTTCAACACCTGTTATTAAGGTCACATGACCCTTGAAGAAAAATAAACTTAAATTAGAGAGAATAATTAGAAGGACAAAAATGTTATTTATGCTCGTACCTAATTATCAGATCTCGGACGGGAGTAAAATACATATGCGGTAGGTAGGATAAAAGTATTACTGATTTATTGGTTTTTGCGATCTTATATACTCCAAGAATTAGTCTTTTGCACATAGTGAAAAAATGAAGACTAATAATTAGATTGGATGGTATATGGTCGACAAGACAGTATCTAATTATTGAAGCTTGGATATATATCCGCTCAGCTCCCTGTGGTAGCTGTATAAAGTGTTTAAACTTAATTAAAATAATTATAATAGTTTTGAGCCTAATTGTAATTACAATAAAATTTTGTACTTAGTTGTAATTAATATAAAAGTTGTAAAGTTAATTATAATTGTAATTGAAGTTTTAGGACTACACATATAATTAATGTAAACTAATCGGATTTGAATTTTGATTAAAACTCCTACTCAAATTTGGAGAGTGAAAAAGATAGATTTTATTTATTTAATTTTTGCCTTTATCAATTGTCTAGTCTAGATCAAGAATTATTTTTTGATTTAACTAAAAGAAGGTGTTTACCTACTGGTGTAGTTTTGACTTTGGAGAATACCATAGAAGATTTGGAGGTTTGAAGAATCAAGTTCTGGGAAATAAAAAGCTGAAAGTTCGAAATCTAAAAAATTGGAAGTTTACTATTAAAAAAGCTGGAAGTTCGTAATTCAGAGATAATTCAAACATTGACCATCAAATTTAGGTAAAAGTTTGAATGTTTTATTCTTAATATAACATATACATGAACATTTAGACGGTCTTATTTATTGAATTAAAGATTTTTTTCCTAATTTTTTGGATAATTTCGCTTTCGCATTCCAACAACTAGTATTAGAGTAATCTCGATCGTTCATGTGCTTGTTATTTGTGAATTTTGATTGCATGTTCTATTCGAGCGATGTATAGGAATATTTTATCATGTGATGATTGAATGATTGTATTATTTTAAACTGCGAACATATTATTTGTGGTCAGTTCTTGATTGTAATTCATTATTTCAAGTCTATCATCTTGATTTAACTCTCTGCTCAATAAGATTCAAAATTATGAGCTTACGAGACATAAGAATTATGTAATTCTTGTAGTTTTGTCTCTTGTAAATTGATTAAAGATTGAAGACAAAGACTCGAACGTGGAGAACAAAAAATTCAAGATAAAAAATAAATAAATAAATTAGATTTTATTTTAAAAAATAATTAGATAAATTAACCGTCTGTCGGTATACAGTTGACTGTTTGCGATGGTAGACATTTTTCTATTTGCACGTGTGAAGATCTATATGGCAGATAGATTTTGATCTATGATTTTTTGTTCGGGTTTGAATTTTTTCGAATCGGATCGAATATAAAAAAATAGATTTCGAAATTAATTTTACAAGTATGGTGGCAAAGTCCTTCGATATTTTTTTAGAGTGCTACTGTTGGATCCTTGTAGATTTTGAGCTGAAGATTTACATAAAATATTGGTCTTTGGTCCAATTAGTTTTTAATTTAATTCTTGAGTCATTTTGGGCCACAAATGATAGTAAATTTTATCGTTTTATGAATACTTTAAATTATTGTTTGAGATATTATCATTCTAGATATCATGACATATAGATTTATTTATGACATTGTGATATTATGAATATGACGCATGTCATTGAACATCGATTTTTCTTTGATTAATTTGATTTAGATTAAATTTTTTTAATTGAAAAATCATAATAGTTAAGCTGTATATTAATTTGATTAATATGAACAGTTTATTATTATTTAAATTTTCTTGAATTTTGATTAAATTTATATAGAAGGAAAATTTGTAATAATTATATTGTATATTAATTTAATTAATGTGAACAATTGGTAATTATTTTAATTAAAATCCAATACTTTGAAAATATTGAGTTGGAGCACGTGTTTATTTAAATAAAAATCCACGGTCTCCTTTGGTCAATCCATAAGCAAAGTAATGCGATTGTCTTGTGTCGGTAATGCTACATATGCCTTATAAAAAGGCCGTGGAGTTCAAGTTGCTTGATTGGATTCTTTTATGGTAAGATCATCAAAATAAGAATATAATTTGTGATCATCCTATGGATGACGAAATTATTTTCAAGTATCCAAAGAATTAGACAAAAGATTTTACACTCAAATCAAGATCATAAACGAACCTCCTATTGAGGCTCTTGTTTATGATCTTGGTGACCAAATAAAATGATACTAGACTTACATAGATATTTGTTGTCATATAATTTGTCTAGTAGGGGGATTCCAACTTGATCAGTGGACACAGTGATTTTCTATAGAGGGGCCTATTAGATCACAAGGATTAGGTAATCGTTACATTATTATAGTTTGATGGATCTACATATGCATTCATACATAGTGTGATAAATTGTTATTTGCTTCTCAATTTTAATATGCAATGTATGATCATTTTTATACGAAATATCATTTTGCCATTTTTTTTCAATTATTCTAAAACAAAACCAACTAATCGAAAAAAATAATGTGGATTGAAAATATAATTTAATGTTTGTTCTTAATGTGGAAAAAATTAATTTTTGCTTAACGGATATCCTGATGGACTTACTAAGACAACGTGACAAGTCCAAAAGGCTAGATATGTTTAATGGGACTCTGCAAACAAGATGTCTAGTTATTTCATTTTGACTTTGATGTCAAACGTGCTACAACAAAGGCTTGACTGTTAGAGTACTTCCCATGACATACTACAGACTTGGCATGTTTGGTTATCAAAGTAGGAAGGCATTTTTGACGCTATTTGTAACTTGTGGAACATCCGCATGAAATACATACTGCTTGTGAAGTTTCATAGTTCATACTTCATGACTTAGAGTCTAGATGTAACCAATTATCAAGGATACTCAGTTTTTGACATGGTATAGAATTCTTTACTTAATAATTTTGCGTAGTTTATTATGGATTATCATATATACAAGATGAAGTACCATTGACTAAATTAATGATAGAGTTGTAAAGTGGAAAGTGGTCTTAATGGTACAATGGTGATGCTCGTGCATCATTTGATGGCTCCTTTGATTCCAAGCCAAAAAGATGGATTTGAAAAGAAGAGGAAGAAAGCTATCAATAAGCATATTATCAACAAAAGATCAAAAGTAGACGAAAAGCCTTAAGGCATGTGTTCCAACTACGATCGAAAAGGATACTGGAAAAAGACTGTCCGGATGCACTAGCTAGAAAGCAAAGTGTGGGCGAGATTTTTCGTTATTGAGTATTATTTAGTTGTTGATACTACAAATTCTTCAGTTGTAGATTTTGAAATCACTAATCATATCTGCATGTTGATGCTGGTGAATGCCAGTTTTAATTATCGTTGGCACAAGAGCGATAATTTTAACAAGAGCATATGAGTATTTTGTTTTCATTTCATAGTGGTAGGTGTTTGATTCTTAAAGAATTTTAATATGTCTGGCGAATGAAGTAGAAATTTGTTTTCTGTTTTTGGCGCAAGACATGAATCAATTCTTGAATGTTCTTAGTACAGGATGTGAATGACTCGAAGAACGGGATGAAGACTGGACTCACAAATAAATTAGAACTAGAGAAAGATAAACAAACAAAATCTGATTTTAGAGTCAAAGTTCTGATACCACCTGGTGTCAACCCCATTGCAAGATTGCCCTGGAACCCACACAGGATTTGATACAAACCCTAGGAAAGCTAAGAATTATCGTTATAACCTTGACATAATAATTCCTTGAATATTGAACTACGGTTGGAAAGTTGAATGCCACAAAGACTATAATTTCTGGATAATTCAATTAAGAACAAGATTGAAAATGAAAATCTCATTTCTATTTAATCTCTCTAAATAAAGTGTTGTTCTTCGTACAATGAAAAGCCTTGTATAGACAGACACAAAATAAATCCTAATCAAAATGAAACATAGATTCTATAGACATTTCCAAATAAATTAGAAATCTGTAAAACAAATCTTAATAAAACTAAAATATTGCAACAATAATGAATATACCTTTAAACTAACTCAAAAAAGGGAACTAAAATAGAATCCTGAATAATGAAATTTAACCCTAAAAGTCTGACAACATCATCTGAAAAAAATGTGCAAAATCAAAAACACTTCTAGATTATACTTACAGACAAAAATCGGACAACAAACTTGAAAGTTATGCTCAGTTTTCATATATCCTTCTTATTCCTTTGGTTTCTGGTTGGTTTATGATCTTCTCATCTAATTGATCCGCATGCCCTTCCACATCAAAAACAACTCAATCCTGAGTTGTCATCAGGATACAGAGGCTCATTAGTGTTTGAAACATACTCATGAAGATCTACAGAGCTAGGTTTTCGGCTCAACTTCTTCCACCTTTTTTCATGCTCATTCTTGAAACTTGGTGTCTTATTTGTTGCACTTGAACCTCGGTCCACATAGTTGAACAAGTCCTTTTATAGCTTCCTTGATCTTCTTTGCTCTTGATCTAGTTATCAACCCTTCAGAACATTCAATGGATTCTTCCTAGCTTACCTTCCATGATTCTCATCAAAAGTACTCCAATATGTACAAAATCGAGCAAATGTACCAATATAAGCCAAAATGCACCTAAATACGCTAAATATGTAGAAGCATCCAAAATTGCCGAAGTGTATGAAATGTGTATCAAGACATTCCTAAATATAGTAAAATGCACCGAGTGTGCAAAACACTCAACAAATGTACCAAACTACAACAAATATAACAACATGTCAAAACGTACCAAATTTTGAGAAAATGTGTAAAACTACATGAATGTAACAAAGGAAATGTACAAAAATGCACTTAAGCTTCTAAATTTTTCCATATGTCATGCCAAACTTTACCAAAATATACAAACTCTACCAAACGGCATGAATGTACCAAAAGTTTTCTAATTTACCATGTTAAAATTTACAAAAATGCACGACATGATGAATATCGACCAAATTTAATGAAACTGCTTGAAATTTAGGAAAATAGGCAAAACTGTATTTAAATACATGAAATGACCAAAAATGCTCTAAAAATGTACCGAAGTGCACAAAATATAACACCCATAAAAATGTACAAAAAGCTTGAAATATAGATAATGCTGCAATTTGAATGAAGACATGCTAACTATATGAAAATGCACAAAATGCCAAAGCTAACTAAAATGTTCCAAATCGTACATGTACCAAAGTAAACCAAATGTAACAAAATGCATTCATCTGGTCCTAGTGAGTTCAAATTTCAACTCAAAAAATCTCTTTCTAGTAGAGAAGCCTGCTTTTGTACTTGGGGTGAAGTCCAAGTTATCACCTTTCTTGAATAAATTCGTATGAGGAAGGAACCCCCGGAGTGGTTCATCATAAAAAAAGAGGGTTGAGTGAAACTGTTTGACTGCTTGATGGCTGAATCGAAAAGGCTTTTGAGCTAATTGGAGCACCGAGAAGTCACTCAAAAGCCAAACTTCTTCCAAACAGGGACAAGCTGAGGCAACAAGCTACTAAAGAGTAACCGCGTTGAAACTTCAACGATCCAAAGATGCTTTCTTGAGCTAAAAGCTCGTTGGTTGAGATGTGAAAAAAAAAAAAAAAAAATCTCTCCATAATTTACTCAAGTAAATTCACAAAAACGTTCCAAAATGTTATAAAATGAATGAAGTGTAAGAATGCACAAGAATTGCTACTCTGTTTCTAGAGGGATTACAAGAACGTGAAGGAATTATATAATAAATTATTATTTTCTCATATGATCAAAAAGGAATAATTGCTACTCTATTTCTAGGGGCATTAGGACTTGAAGCAAGTCTTCAAAATCTTTAATTTTTGGACTCATCTTTATTTCCTTTTTCTTTTCGAGATTACAAAGAGACAAGATTGCTAATGTCTTTAAGATCTTTTCGTACAAGATTCCTATAAGCTCTAAAAAGCTACGACCTCAGCATGGAAATTTAATGATTTTCCCTCCTCTGATTTAATAAAAAAAAAAAAAAAAAAAAAAAAAAAATAACTTTTTGGATTTGTTTTTGGGAGAAAAAATAAGTACTTTTTGAAAATGTAACGACCGTTTCGGATTGAACACACAACTTCATCGTGACGTACGAGGGATTTTGGCCATTTTTTGAAAGAATGAGCACTTTCATATTTGGAACGCTTGGAATTTTCCCTCCTCTGATTTAATAAAAAAAAAAAAAAAAAAAAAAACACATGTACATCTTGGCTTTGCTCTGGTAGAGAAAAGTAGAAACTAATCTCTTGAGAACCTTTGAAGAAATGCTATAAAACCACTCCATTCGCTCAAGAATGGGAGAAAACACACAAAAGCTCCAACACACTAGATCCTCCACAGAATTCACCACTCTTGAAGTGGTTGAAAATCATCACCAACAACCTTCTATACATCTCCTAGCACATCAACATGAGATTCAACCCCTAGTTCGGTAGATCTAAGTTTGAAAAAGATGTCATGAATCTCATTGCAGTTGAAACTCCCACTCTCGATCATAATTTGGAGATGGGACCACAGGTAATGCAATTAGAAGGCCAAAACATCATCGGGTAGTGTTATCAGCGTCCAATGTAGCCGGAATTGAAACCTCGAACTTTGTGCATCCGAAATCTAATTTTCTAATTACTCCGCACCTGGGGTCCCAAACCATTACACATGCCAGATGATCAAATAACCAATGAATATCAGTCCTTCACCTCGAAAGACCATATCAAAAAATGGGCAGAATACTCGGAAAAGCGAATTTTCTACCAATGCAAACCCTACTTCAATCCAAGTGCTAAACCGGTCGAGCATCAAACTCCGTAATGACTTGTAAAAAAAAAAAAAAAGCTCAAACAATCACCGAACGTGCATGGGGGCCACGCGATGCCATTGTTCGATATTTGACCAGTGCTTCCCGGTCATACACCAGCAACATTTGACCCCTCCAATTAATCCAGATCCATTTCTACTATTGATTTTCCCACATAAGGCCTAACCAATGCTCAATAAGGTCGAGAGACTTGCACCACTATAGTTTCCAGGCATTAGGGCCTTTATCGAGCGAAGAGGAGTTCTAGGAAGTCATTTGCTTCAGTTTTAGAGGGCCTTTAGTTAATTTCTCAAATTACTGACCTCCATGAGAAAAATTAATATTATAATTAGGACCTATGTAGGCGGAGAAGTGATAAACTTGAAGAGAAACTTTTCCCAAACAGCTAAGAAGCCTGCATTGGATCATTTCTGGTATCGAGGCTATCTTAAAAGTGTATCATTTCCGATTCAATTTAATAATAATGATAAATCATATATCCCCACTACGATCCATTAGTAGTACGAGCTGTAATAGCTAGCAATGACCTTAGCCATATGTTGGTGTATAATGGTAGTTTTATAAATATTCTATTTGGAAATGGATTTGACCAAATGCTGGTTGATTACCCCTGGATGCCCACGACCGCACCTTTGTATGGCTTCTCTATAAAGTTTGATCCCAAAAGGTATGTTTGGCAATTAGGTCGGGTAAAGAGCCAATTGCAATTCAGGGATATATAGTTTTTTGAGTTATGTATAGTAGATCTGCTTACAAAGGAATCTTAGGAAAACCTGCCCTAAAACATCTAAAAGCGGTGATGAATATTCATCATCTGTGCATGAAATTTAAAACTTCACATGGCATAGCCAGCATCAAAGGTAATCAAACTGTTGCGTGTGAGTGCTACTTANATCATCTGTGCATGAAATTTAAAACTTCACATGGCATAGCCAGCATCAAAGGTAATCAAACTGTTGCGTGTGAGTGCTACTTAGTACATTGAGAAAAGCAGTCCCAAAAGCCCCAACAGTCAATACCAACCACACTAATGGTAGAAAATGAGGACATTTTTGAAAATCTTTCTTTAGGAAAGTAAGTTTCTAAGGCTGTGAATGTTAAGTTGACAAACTTACCTGCTTGTAAATAGGACTTAGAAAGTACTATAGGAAGCATGCATGTCGAAACAGTTAAAATAAGACTTGACCTGAAATAATGCTGTAGCAATAAAAATCCTAAGGAAAACGTAGGAAGAACGAAAGGTGAGCCTCTTTCCGTCTAAAGTGAGGTTCCAATCAAAGTGAGCATCTTTCCGTCTATAGTGAAATTTTGATGAAAAGCGATTTTCTTTTCGCTCGAAACAGTCTTTAATGTGAGATCTATTCCGCCAAGAAACATGATGGCTGAATTCCACCCCCTAAAGTTCAACTATGAAGGGTGCCAATATGAAAGGCTATGACAGAAGTCACGATTGTGGTCCTTTTCTTTATTCTATTACAACGAATGGTGGAATAAAATTTTGTATTTGGCAAAATATATTGGTAGCATACGAAATCAGCTTACTACTTGTGAATATCAAGTGAGCTCACGTAATACGAGCCTAAATAAATATCAATAAAATAAGCAATATCATACAATTCCATCAACAAAGTTTCATTACAATCAGATGGTAAGACAAATACAAGCAATTTTTCCAAATTAACCGAAGTCTAAAAGTTCACAAAAGCTGAATAATTTTGGTTAACTTGAACATTACCCTCGAAGGGTATAATCGCTTCAACAGGCGAGGCAGAGCCAGAGTATGAATGTTAGCTAGCTCAATAGTAGGCACGACCACACATGAAGGAATGGCCTGGGAATCCGTAGGTTGGAAAGGTTCGATAGGAATGGATAAAGTATCTAGAGCCTCAGGGGCCAATGGAGAAACCTCGAGAGATAGGTGTGCTCGACATCTTCTTTGCGAATCTCCAGAAAGTCCATATATTACTCAGGGTGAAAACTCCTGATGGTATGAAGAACCTTATTACCCTCCTCCTGAATAGCTTCCTCAATAAGTTGTCTCACGAACACTCATTTCAGAGAGGCTAGACTCTGCAATATCTAATTTTGTCTCATTACTTTCTAAATTGACTGCAAACCAAGACCATTTCATTCCTAATGTATTTGGAAGTAACATACTGGCCAGCTCTTGCCAATTGGAGCTCTTCTCTAAGACATGAAAATTCACGATCAGTCTTGTTGACGTAAAGCTCCATGGCTCTCTTTAGCCACTCTAGATCCTTGGAGACCTCCCTAACATTGGCCACTAGGGAAGCTTCCGTTGTAACAAAAGTTTAAGCACCTTTGCTCCTCTCTTTGTATTAGGACTTCCCCTTCTCGGCTTTCCCCAACTTTTTCTGAAGGGTATCACACCTCTTTTCCTAGGAATAAACTTTCTTATCCAGGGTATCAGCTTGCAGAATACAAACCTCATATTCAATCATTTTCCTACTTTACGTAGGGAAAGCTTCTCCGCAAATTTTTTCCAAGATTTATTAAAATATTTACGGATCTCGTATAAACTCCAAAAAGCCTTGGAGCTGAAGCAGTAGCAAAGAAATTTCACCCTCTAACCCCATGGGAGGATAAGGGTCGCTTGGTCGTGCCCTTGACCACCTCCAATGGTATATTCCTATCCTTGGATCCTTTAGAAGCCAATTCCTTAGGACGGGAGGCATTGAATTTTCTTGGCACTTATGGACTGTCAAAGGATTTGAGTTAAAATTAATTTGCATTGTGAAAGAAAAAAATTAGAAATTATCTAAAATAGAGGAATCAAGAAAAAAAATATGTGCTACCAAAGCAAGAAGATCGCTAAGAGCTGGACTACAAAGAGGGCCTGATTGTTTATATACGTATACAAACATAGTAAATAAGGAAAAACCAGACTTAAAAATAAAAAAACAGGCAAGGAACTAACACTTACTATATTCTAGTAACGTCGAGGCAAAACGATAGAAGAGTTGTGATCATTGGTTGGAGCCTACAATTGCCAAGAACAAAGTAAAAGCCTTCTTTCTAGTTATGCACCTTATTAGGAGTAGTTACAAGTTTTCGGCATATTCTAGGAGGACGAGGGTACAATACATCTGATGAAAGCTCACCCTCTAAACCCGAAAATTTCCACAACAAAAATGACCTACCATGATAAAGCAACACCTCACTGTATAAACTTCCATGGAAGAAGGGAAAAACACTAGGGGGTTATTGCTAAGCTTAGAACTTTCAATTTCACAGTCATGAGATATATTTTGGAAGTCACTTTGGGAAGACATTTTTAAGAAAAAGGATTACAAACTTTCACAAAATTAGGCATAGAAGCAAGTCAAAGGCAGAATGAGTACATAAGGTAAATTTTGGAAGGAGGATAAAAGAAGGCAAATAAAATCGCCAAAAAACACACACACACACACACACACACACACACAGCGAAGAAGAAGAAGTAAGGTACCTACAAAAAAAAAAAAAAAACGA
>NW_019268191.1:212960-275043 GCF_002742605.1 Olea europaea var. sylvestris
TAAGTGTTTGGAAAATCAAATTCTTCCATAATACTTAGTTTATGTGGGTTACTTTAACACTTAATATTTCATTCAATTTTAAACGATTTTCGATAAATAAATATATCACGTTAATCATCTTGCGGAGTAAAATGTGAATATACTAGGTCCTGTATTAATTAAAAGGTGGGTCCCACTGAAATTTGGGCTCAAATTTGACCCATTTCATAACCATTTTTTCCAACAGGTGTGTGACAGCAGTGGTGGCAAGTTGTGATATTTAGTGATATAGGTGGCTTTGTGAGGTTTTGAAGGAACGGAAGGCTACAATGGTAACCGAAGAAGAAAAATTAATTTTGGCGGTAGAAAAATTAATTTTGGACTATAATTCATTGTTTGAAACTTTTTGAGTATCAGAATAAAATGAAAGATTTAGGACTGCAGCTATAATTATTTCTTTTTAATTTTGGGCTAATTTAATGTCTCTACTAATGGATTTGTACGACAAGGGATGGTTTGCACTTCAAAGGACAAACAGGGTGTTTTTGGTCAATTTGAAAGGAGATGAAGTGTTTCGCAATGCGTTCAAATTGTATGAGGGTTTTGCACGAATAACCCAAACTAAGTACCTAAAATAATTGCAGTATTTAGCAAGGCCGAACATCGTGACTCTTTTCATTCATTCCATGTTTGTTACCAAAATATAGATACCATTAACATCGTTGCCAAAAAAATTATGTCCCTCTAATAATGAAGTTGATTAAAAATCTTGTTGACATTTGTAGTTTATTCAAGTTGTACGTTGTTCACAGTATCAAGTTATTTAAACACACATAGACAAGTCTCCTTCTCCACCAAAAATGGCTGGCGAGGATTTAAATGGGTGTCACCATTGCACCCCTCTAACTTGTTTATGACGTCTTACGAATATCTGTTACCGAATTTGTTGGTTCCTTCAAGAAAGACAGTGTGGACCTGGCTCGTAAAATCTCGCTCTTGGTCCATTTACTTGAAGAAATTAGTGACTCCAAGAATAGCCATAATAATGGTGACATGTGCATTTCTTTTTCTTCTTTCAATTATTACATTTTGTTCTCACACAGACACTCCAGGCTGCAAAAAGGCTTCTGTGCAGAGCTAACAATTTTGATAATTCAAAAGCTTCCTCTATAAGTATATTTATATGGATTACTGTTTCTTTTAGTATTTATGTTTCATGAATTTGAGTTTTTTTACCATATGAATTTGGACAATTGTAAGTTAGGGATGGTTGTTGATCTTTATAGATACCAGTCAAAGTTAAACGTGCATTGCACGTTATACTTGGAGTGATGTAAAAGTAATATTTGATACTAATTTGTTAACGGATTTGATGAATCTCAGACGAATTAAAGAAAATAAAATTTAGCATAGAAATTTAAGAGAAAAAAATTGTACTCTCAAAACTCAATTTCTATTATTCAAATATTTTATAATGATGAAATATTATAAATGTGCAATATTTTTATATTACATTTGATATATAAAAATTAATTGTTAAAATATAAATTTAAACACCCATTAAAATTTCTAGGCACATGAATATGAATAAATTTATCTATAATGACTCTAGATTCATAAAACTCAAGATTTATCAAGTTATAATTCATTGAATTTTGGTTAAGGTGAATGTAATTAATTGAGAATTAATAACACAAATTTCATAAATAACAATAATTATATAGTATTTATTACATATCGAAAAACGAAAAGAAAAGTACTATTGAAATAATTGAATGTAGAAGGGTTAAAATCATCAAAAAAATGATTCTCCCTTGATGTGATATTTTAATATATTATAGATTGACTTTATGGTGAAAATTCTTGAATTATTAGAAATGCGAAATTGGATAGATAAGTCTAATCCGAATCTTGCAGAAGAGCTACGTGATATAATGTTGAACGAATGTGCATGAGCTTATGAGTGTTGAATCTTAATAAAGGAGGAGGACAATCAAAGTCTGATCTGAATTTTCCTCTTTTCTGAATTGATTTGAGATCTCCCTATTTTGATTTTTAAGATCCATGTTGAAGTGTATACGTTGCATATGATGGAATTAACCTAAAAGAAAATGTTTTTCACACCAAAAAGTTGCTAATAACTGTTTATTTGTTCAAAATTGATGAGAGATCTTCCTATTTTGTTTATTAGAGCGTCAAATATTTTTGTGGTTATTGGATTAAGAATCATGTCGAAGTGTACATGATGAAATGAACTATAAGAGTTTGGTCTTCGCACCAAAATTTGTTTCTTGTTGTATCGGAGCGAACTAGAAAGCATCAAACCAACATTTATGAAATGATGATTCTGAGAATTCTATGTGCGATTTTCATTTGATGATCTTTCAACCATTTGGTGTGATAGGGGACAATGATTGCCTCATGCTAATGGGCAATGTATAAGTTTGACATTCTTTCCAATGTCTGATTGCCTTCATATTTTCTCAAATCCTTTTGGCATCTCTTGGATAGACAAATGAAAAGGTTGTTTATTGTTCCTTTAATGATTAATTCAATTCGATCAACGGCTAAACATGTCAAAGAATACTATCTATTGATGGACTAGGCACTCGAAGGAGTATTACAAATAAAGAAAACTGACTGTACCTAGCTAATAAGTCACGGGGTCCAGGATTTGTGTTTCATGAGCATATTTCCTTTCAAGTGTTCATTGTACATTTTTTGCAAACCTTGGATATACCTTTAAAGCATAATATTTAAATTTTTTATAAAATTGTTGCTTGAAATACTGATTGTGGATTTATGCTATGCGTTCTTTTATGGTTGCATTGATCTTATGCGAAATATAGTCCAGTCAGTATCTCTCGAAGTTGTCTTGATTCAAAGATGAGGATGCAAAGAAAATCTCTGTTCAATTTTAAAATTTGACGTGGAAATCGGAGAAGGTGCAGGCTAACCTCCCTTACGATCATTCTAACATATCATATGAAGTATAATAACAGGTTGGTTTTTTTCAAACTTCCGTATGTTGTTGCCTAGACCAGATTCACGTATTAATTTTAACCTTTTTTCTCCAGATTGAATCAGGTAGAGCCCAGCTGAAACGAGCCACAAAAAGACATGGCTGTCATTTGGGTTCAAGCGTACTATCTAGGGCATTATCTCAACCTTTGGGCAAAGAGCTCGATCCCCTTCCGAAGGGCACTGTAGGCAGTTAGAAGTCTACACCATAAAGTAAGAACACTAGGAGATATTCCACAAGGTAATGGATTAGAATGTCATGCATCAGCTGAGATCCATATGGAATCTGAAAGTGTAAGGAAATCCTCCACATTTCCCAAATTTTTTGGTCTTTTCTTATTCTTGTTTAACTGGAAAAAAATACAGAATTTTGGGTGGATTAAAGTCATAAATTTTATCAATTTCACAAAATGACGCATGTAATCCATCATTACTCTTGCAAACTTATGAGAGATCTTATATATAGAGATGGATAGATTGTGGACACACTCTTCAAAAACTCAACAAAAACTCCAAAATCTCATTATTCCCAATTATGTTTTAGAAATCTAATAGCTCAGTGGTGTATGAAACACAACTCGGAACACAGCCAACTACATTGGTGAGGGGAAGGATTAGAAAAATTGATTGATCATTTCATGATGTTAGTGATAACATGGCAGCCATTGAAGCACTTGTTTATGAGTTTTGCTACATGTACACCGGGGTTGACACTCCGGTGTACACTCCCCTCACATGTGGGATCTCAAGATTTTTTTTTTATTTTTATTTTTTTGTTGTTGTGGGGTCCATCCCCTCATCTGAGGAGAGTGTACACTGGAGTGTCAACCCCGATGTACAAATAGCATTTTCCCTTGTTTATATGCTCTCAAGTAGTTCCACTAAGGAACTGAGGTCTACAGTTTCTGAGATCCGATCACTATCCATAAGTACGGATAATGGAGTCTTGCTTGCAGAAGCTATAGCTATTGATGTGAATCCACGTAATAATAGTAGTTTCGAAACTCGCAAAAGATTGAATCACAAGCCAAGAAAGCTAAAATGTCAATTTGAAGCTTGACTCAATAATTTATTGAATCAAGAAACCAAAGTTATGGAAGAACTCGATCCCTTAATTACAAAAACTATGAACCTTTCTATAAATTGTTGAATACCACAAAGATGAAAGCTTTGATAAGTTCAAAGTTAAGTTCAATGAAGAGCAAGAAGAAAGCAACCTTGTTTTGATTTTAATCTCCCAATAATAACATTGTTTTTACAATGAAAAAAAAATGAATCCTATTTATGGCGAACCCATAAAAACCTAATTAGAATGGAATTATATCAAAAGGATACCATTACAAGATTTCTACTAAAAATAGGCTTATAGGAAAAATCCTTTGAAAAAAATGTGTCCAAAAAATGAACTATGCTGTAGCATAGTTATAACTTCCGCGACAACATAAAATAATCAAAATCCCCCTACTTTCTTTCGGGAATAGTACATGCTATGGCATCCTGTTTTATACTATGCGATAACATAGTTATTCGATTAACTTCCAATTTTGATTTCTTGATTCCAATGCATTCAACTTGTTTCTGCTTTCATGCCCAACATCAAACTTGGTGTTCGGCTTGTTAACTTCAAATTCTTGGACTTCGTAGCTTGAACAAGTAAATGCCTATCTTCATTGATCATATTTGATCATGACCTTGTCATTGGTTTCTTTTCAAGTTGAGCCAGATGTTTGTAAGTTTGTTATCCTCCATGAATCCTATCATTCCCTTATTCTTCAAAAAGATTCGTCCTCGAATTTTGAGCTGCATTAAAGAGGAAAAGATCAATAATATTGAAAATTTTAGACATTTTCATTAATAATTTCTATCACTTAGTGGTCCATCTCCCCTAGGATCTAATTTAGACCTCCTTTGAGTTCGAATCCATTTCTTTCGTATGTGCACCCAAACCTAATCATTTGGATCAAATAGTATACGCCTCAACTTTTTCTTCCATTAGATTGAGATGCATAATGGTCAATCCTAAGGCTAGACAAAAATCCCGAAAAGACCTAACCGAACCGAACTGAACAGTTCATATCGAGTTAAATACCCGAACGAGTATTTGAATTGAGAACCGATAGGCTCGATTCAATACTCGATTCTAGATTGATAACCAAAGATCTTAATAAAAATCGAGTTTCCCTAATTTTTTTAGTTTATTTATTTTAAATAAGCCAAATTATTTTATTTTTTTAAATAAATTTGTAGCTAGTTAATTCAGCTCAAACCCAAAAATATGATTTTTCTATTTCTAATTTTCTGTCCAAACCCAACTTAATTAAATTGACTTAAGTTTTATCCAAATGTATTATTTTATCGTAGTATCATTTCTCTCGTTTTGAAGAAATTGGATTTAAGTTCGATAGCACCTCTCTTAATTATTGTAAGCTCATTATCTTTCCTTTTCTGTGATTTAAATAATTAAATCTATGAAAAACTCAATAAAGAGAGAAACAAAAGACACATAAGATTAGACGACATTATTTCGTAAGAGCTAAAATTGAACATATAATTAGTTGAATTAATGTAGTTTTGTAAATATTTAAAAATAATTATAGTACAGAATCGAGGAACCAAATGGAATCGGGACTCAAACGTTCCATAATTAAACTTGGACCGACAGTTTCACTTACTAAATATTTAAAAATTTCAGTCCAGTCCAGTTCAATTCTTGTTAGAACAAAACCGGATCAGACTATGCTCAGCCCTAGTCAATCTTATTCTTTCCCCCTAAACTATGACTTTCAGCATGTAAAGAAATTAAATCCAAAATGTTAATGGATTAAAAGAATACATAATTCTAAAAGTTAGTTTGGTTCAGAACATAGCCCATAAATTCACCCTAAAGTAGTTAAGGAATTCAAGATTGACAAAATATTCTTCATGCTTTAAGACAACCATAACACATTTCAAATGCACATCATATCCATCTAGAGTCCTGCAATATACTAATATTATCTAACCTAGACATTGGATGATGATAATTTGCCGTTCGTGAAATTTGTATTTATCCATATGTTTCCTTTGCTCTTCAAACTCTCCTATTTCCTCAGGGAACAAGTAATCAACCTCCTACAATAAAGAAATATCCAAACTAGGGTGGGCTTGGTTAGTCGCCTCCTTTTGCTTTTTAATGACTTGAATGGGCGGTGGTGAACCAATAGATATGTCCTCATGAACCAAGTCTTCAAAACCCTACAATAAAGAGATAGCCAAATTAGGGAGGGGTTTGCACTAAAGCCCTCTCAATGTCACTCTATTTATTTATTTATTTATTTTTTTTAATAGAAGCTCACTTTTGTCTTTTTTTTTCCTCACTAAAAACTTTCTTTCCTTTCTCTCTTGTGGCTCCACTCTTTTTTTTTTTTAATCTTCAGCCACCTCTCTATTTTCTTTTTCACTCTCTTTTTCTTTTTTCTCTTGTGGCTCTATTCTTTTTTTATGATTTTCTGCCACCTCTCTAATTTCTCTCTTTATGATTTTCTGCCACCTCTCTAATTTCTCTCTTACTCACTATTTTTTTTCCTCTTGTTTCTCCATATGATTAATATTTTGAGAATTAATCATATTGTGAAATTCGAAACTTTCCAACAAATCATCAAACTCACTACGCTTCATAACAAGTGCTTCATCTACCAATGGGTACTCTACTCCATCAAGTCTCTAGGATTTCTTCTAGGTCTCCTTTCACGCATATCTTTTCTATTCCTCATCCTATCAACTTCAACTACTGACATTTTGTTAATTTCACCACTAGAATAATACCTATTTAGCCTCCTAACATCATGAACTCTCCTATGTTGCCCCCTTTGTAAGTTTGCAATCAATGTATCTTGCCGATCCATTGTCTCTAATTTCTTCAAATACTATATTCATCTGCTTGAATTGTTGTTGCATGGCCCTCATCATGAAGGCTTCATTCTCCCCCTCTCTTGATATTGATTCTTCTATAATAAACATATTAATAACCAGAAATTTGTATGCCTCACGTGTTTGCACTTGTGTTTCACTCAAAGATTGGTTTTTTTCTCTCTAATAATCTCACCACTCTTGCCTTTTTGCTCTCAATGCTTTCTTCCAAGTTCTCTAAGGAAGTAATTGATTTCAATAAAAAAATTTCTCCCTTGTGAGGTTCAAAATCGAAGTACAAGGAATTTAAGAAGGAAATGACTCAAGAAAGGAAGGAATGAAAGAATTGAATGAAAACACAACAAAGAATTTCAAAAAAGTCTACAATAAAGAGATAGCCAAATTAGGGAGGGGTTTGCACTAAAGCCCTCTCAATGTCACTCTATTTATTTATTTATTTATTTTTTTTAATAGAAGCTCACTTTTGTCTTTTTTTTTCCTCACTAAAAACTTTCTTTCCTTTCTCTCTTGTGGCTCCACTCTTTTTTTTTTTTAATCTTCAGCCACCTCTCTATTTTCTTTTTCACTCTCTTTTTCTTTTTTCTCTTGTGGCTCTATTCTTTTTTTATGATTTTCTGCCACCTCTCTAATTTCTCTCTTTATGATTTTCTGCCACCTCTCTAATTTCTCTCTTTATGATTTTCTGCCACCTCTCTAATTTCTCTCTTTATGATTTTCTGCCACCTCTCTAATTTCTCTCTTTATGATTTTCTGCCACCTCTCTAATTTCTCTCTTTATGATTTTCTGCCACCTCTCTAATTTCTCTCTTTATGATTTTCTGCCACCTCTCTAATTTCTCTCTTACTCACTATTTTTTTTCCTCTTGTTTCTCCATATGATTAATATTTTGAGAATTAATCATATTGTGAAATTCGAAACTTTCCAACAAATCATCAAACTCACTACGCTTCATAACAAGTGCTTCATCTACCAATGGGTACTCTACTCCATCAAGTCTCTAGGATTTCTTCTAGGTCTCCTTTCACGCATATCTTTTCTATTCCTCATCCTATCAACTTCAACTACTGACATTTTGTTAATTTCACCACTAGAATAATACCTATTTAGCCTCCTAACATCATGAACTCTCCTATGTTGCCCCCTTTGTAAGTTTGCAATCAATGTATCTTGCCGATCCATTGTCTCTAATTTCTTCAAATACTATATTCATCTGCTTGAATTGTTGTTGCATGGCCCTCATCATGAAGGCTTCATTCTCCCCCTCTCTTGATATTGATTCTTCTATAATAAACATATTAATAACCAGAAATTTGTATGCCTCACGTGTTTGCACTTGTGTTTCACTCAAAGATTGGTTTTTTTCTCTCTAATAATCTCACCACTCTTGCCTTTTTGCTCTCAATGCTTTCTTCCAAGTTCTCTAAGGAAGTAATTGATTTCAATAAAAAAATTTCTCCCTTGTGAGGTTCAAAATCGAAGTACAAGGAATTTAAGAAGGAAATGACTCAAGAAAGGAAGGAATGAAAGAATTGAATGAAAACACAACAAAGAATTTCAAAAAAGTGTTTCTTGAAATCGATTTATACCTTTTCCACAACAAAATTGAAAACAATGGATGATTTAGATATTGAATTGATTTCTTGAAAGAAATTTCACTACAAGAATTTTCAAAAAAGTGTTTCTTGAAATCGAATAAGCCTCTTTTTGGCTGGAATTTTCCTCATTTTTTTGCTAGATTTTTTTGAATTTTCATTTAATACTAAATACATAGAAATCAACAAAGGATACAAAGGTCAAAACAAAATTGTATTGGTGCACTAAATTTAATGCACAAAATAATTCTCGAATGTTCTTGGTATTTGTGTTGATGTAAAAGACTCAACAAGATAACGAAGAGTTAAGAAAACTATGCAGACTCGATGAAGAAAATGAAAACTCAACGAAAAAGACAAAAAATGCAAAATGGTAAAAATATAACCTTGATTATAGAGCCGAAGCTTGAAGACCAACTAATGTGAACCCATGTAGCAATAGTAACTTCAAAACCCATGAAAGATTGAATCACAATCCAAACAAGCTAAAATCCCATTTTAAAGCTTGACCCAATTTTTTGAATCAAGGAATCATAGTTATGAAAGAACTTGACCCCTTAATTCCAAAAACTATGAATCTTACTATGAAATTGTTGAACGCCACAAAGATAAAATCTTTGATAAGTTCAAAATTAAGTTCAATGAAGAACAAAATAAAGCGACCTTGCTTTGATTTAATCTCTCAATAACAATGTTGTTTTTCTATGAAAATAATGAATCCTATTTATAGAGAACCTATAAAAGCCTGACTCCAATGAAATTGTATAAAAAAGATATAAAAAAGGTACCATAACAAGAGTTATACCAAAAATACAGTTCTAGGAAAAATCTAAGAAAACGCGTCCAAAAAATGAACTATGCTATCATAGTTATAACTCCCGCGACAACATAGAACGTAAAAAATTCCACATGCTGCAGCATCCTGTTTTATATTATACGACAGCATAGTTATCAGACTAGCTTCCTACTTTATTTTCTTGATTCTAATGCATCCAACTTGTTTCTGCCTTCATACCCAACATGAAACTTGGTGTTTGACACACATGCTACATTGGCTGGGACAAAGGGCCACAATCCCCTGAGGGTATGCTAACCCCAAAAATCCATCCTCAGTTCAGAAGCTCCAATAGAAAAATATTGGAAGGGAAATATAATTCAAACTTTCGTAGGTTGAACAAGTAAATGAATGGCTTCATTGGTCATATTTGCTCGCGATCTCGTCATTGGTTCCTCGTCAATTTGAGCCGATTTTTTGTAAGTTTGTTGTCTTCCATGGTTCCTATCAGTTGTTCTTATTCTGATTAAACTCTTGACTTCCAAGGATGGTCAAATCCAAGACAGTACTATTATATATGTTCTTAACCTTTCGGGACTCTTGCTCGCCAATGCCATCACATCTGTTGTTCAGGTTCTTAGAATTAGAAGCATGGAAGCAAGATGAAATATGGCTGTTACTCTCTTTAGCTTTTCCCTTGCAAATGAAAGTAAAATAATAATAGGAGCTTACTTCACAATGGAAGCCCAAGAGAAAAAGAAAGATGTTGCAACAGCATTGTTCAATATGTGAATTCATTAGAGAAAAATGGGAAGAGCTTTAAGGGCTCATTTATCACTGCGCTGTTGAAAATGCTGACCGATTCACTGCATGGTCGATGAAGCACTAACCATTCTCTTAGTTCTTGCAAGTGATCAAGAGGCAAAATTTGCCCTCATGAAAGCTAACGAGATACCGATTCTATTAGATATTTTTAGAGCGGGTCTGCCTTGTAACAAGGAGAATGCGACTAATATTTTGCTTTCTCTGTGCAAAAGATATACCAAAAATCTTGCTTGTTTGAGTAAACTTAGGGCATTACTACATCTTTCGGATCTTACCCAAAGTGGGAGGAAGAAAAGGAAGAGGAAGCCTACTTCATTTTGGAGCAGCTTCGTAAGGCATGATAGCCCTAACAAGGAGAACTCATTGTTTGTTTCTTTGATCTAAAATCTGACAGTTAATTTTATTCTATTATTTGGGTGTGAAATAATAAACACATTCAAGAATGAAAATGAAGGACATTCTCATAGGCACACTGTACTAAAAGGCACGCATTGGCAGCGTTATGCGCA
This sequence comes from Olea europaea var. sylvestris, assembly GCF_002742605.1. NCBI lineage: Eukaryota > Viridiplantae > Streptophyta > Magnoliopsida > Lamiales > Oleaceae > Olea > Olea europaea. The sequence goes on from NW_019268191.1 coordinate 223,572, forward strand.
CCTAGGTGCGAATAATTATATATATTTTTAATTTTGTTTTTACAATTTTTCTTAAGTTAAAACTTAAATGTTGATTTCTTCACTTTGTCAGTTCTAAATTCAAAATAGTGGCTTGAAGTCTAAATCTTCCAAAAATTTCTAGTATACTATTCACTATTTATATTTGGAACTTATTTTTTTGTTCAAAACTTTGGAAAAATGTATAAATTTCCTATAAATTTGTTTTAGATATTTGGCAGGTATTATTTTTAATTATTAAACGATTTTTTGATTGATTAAAAATTAAAATAATATTAAAATAAGAAAGCACATTTTTACACTTTTTTTATTTATATGCCTCTCGCCTGAGCTCGTCTAGCCCATAGCTTAGTCTCCACGCATCGCCATGTATTACATCTTTTATAACACTGCATAGGCGTCATTTTATTGTATTCACTTTCTACGGTATGGCTAAAAAGGTTTTCTTGACATGTTTTGTTTATAATTGACATCATGCCACTATTACAAACCACAAGTTTGACCCTTGAAGTTCTGCGCCTCGAGACAGTCTTCTCTCCTTTCTTAAGTTGACAAGTTTGAAACAACAGGCACGCTTATGTGTAGGACACTAGACACCACTTGCATAAGATACCATTAGCATGGTTTTCGGTAATATAGAACATTTAGCTATTGACAACCTTGCCGTGTCGTACGGAAAAGTAGCACTCTCGTGCATGACACACATTCTTCCACATTTTATTTGTGAACTTCCTCATTGTGCTAAGTGAGCTTCACATCAATGCGCATCCCTCTTATTACAAGAATAAGCCCTCGTTTGGCCCCCATTAATTTCCATTCCATTAAATTCTATTTTTCTTTTTTTTTTTATTTTCAACCGCACAGTCTTTCATAAAATAATATTATACATAAATCGAAAACTTTTCCTTCTTTTTCAACCACTCATTTTTTTAAAAAAAAAAAAATACTACTCCACTCACAAACTCCCTACCTGAAAATGTCTTCCTCCCCGATCGGCCCACAAAGCGAGCCTTCGGTCCAAAAAGAGGGGCAATGCCCCACTTCCGATTCACGGAATAAGTAAAATAACATTAAAAGTAGTGGTATATCAGTTTCGCCTTTCGGCTCCCACTTATCCTACACCTCTCAAGTCATTTCACAAAGTCAGACTAGAGTCAAGCTCAATTCATTTCCAAAAAATGGGGGGCAAACATGGGCTAAATACGACACCATGCCCTCTTGGTATGCCTACACAACATCTACGTATAGTAACCCTGTACATACCACCTCCAACACCGACCTTCAATATATGCCCCTCAAGCATTATTTCTTTGGATGGATGGCCTTAGTCGCTATGCCATTACACTTGTCAAAGAATCAATATAATGCCTATCTTTGTGATTTCCCGAGCAATGTGCGCTCCACGAAATAGTCTGACGAAGCCCATAGGTCTATTTGTACAACATGTCTTTATCATCCATCATCTCCAAAACTTTTTCATCATTCCCCTTGCTTGCCTACATATTTGGCCAATATCCATGATCCACCATCCTAAAATCGTTTCCAAAAGAATGTATACCATTGATCTCCTCTAATTGAAGGATGCACGAAAATAAGGGTTCATTCCAATTAAAGCCTTTACTAATGGTTGAGGTGCACTTCTCACCCATCCTCTTGGCTTGTGTGAGGATGGCATACGACTTGCTTCCCATCATCATTAATGAATCAGAATATTGCAACACTATTGTCTTTATATCATGAAGGAAGCCCAATCCTAAGTTTGTCCCCATGAGATTTTGTACCTTGGTCCAATTTTCAATTCTTTCTTAGGCCGACAAGCTAGAAATAACTAGCACACGCATGTTTATGATTAGAATGGACAATACATGAATATGATAACATTATTATGCATTTTTAGTGATATAAGCCAAACGCCCAATTGTTGATGACTTTGTCGTGCCGTATGGGGAGAGGATTGCAATATCTTTTGGGGTTCGAAATGATTTGGAAAAATGTTGAGAAAAGAGTTGAAAAAATCTAAAAGAATGAAATAGTTAAGTGCTATTTCTCAACTCTCAAAAAGTTTCCTTGGATCAAGTTGACACTTTTGAAACTATTGACATTCTCTAATTGAAGTACATTTTTTAATCAAAATAACGTCGAAAAATCAATTCCCTTTCATCTCAGTAAAATTAAAATACACTCAAAATCCTAAAGACCGGGACAAAATCCTTCCACATTCTTAGTTTAAAAAATAGAATAAAATAAGATTAGTGTGTAAACTCCATGTGTGTTGCTCTCAACTAATGAATAGCGTTCACGTGATACATAGCCTACATATCTGACTTTAACAATAATTAGGACTGAAAAATTTATAGTTGACTGGTACATGTACACTTTACATTAGTGATGGCAAAAAAACCAGCCCATCCCGCCTCGAATGGAGCAAAAAAAACCAGCCCCGATAGGTTGGCGGGGTAGCAAAGGATGGGGAGCCCCGTCGCGGGGCAGTGTGGGGTGGGGGTGCCCAGCGTGAATTTTTTTCTTTTTTAAAAATTTCAAATTATATTATTATTAGATAATAAAATACAAATGTAAAATTTTAATTAATTACAAAAGAAATAAAATTTAGTCAAAACGTAATTTTATTTGAAATTGTTTAATTTTAACATTGTTTATTTCAAGTATTTACTTTGAATTTTAAAATTTTGAATTTATATTTTATTCTCTAATAATAACATAATTTGAAATTAAAAAATAAATTAAATGGTACGACAAATGGGGCTTGACCTCGCCCCGCCCCATTTGAGGCGGGGCGGGTCGTGAGTGGGGCGCTGCCATCCCTACTTTACGTCAAGTTGCAACATAAACTAGCATCTCACATTATTTGTTATGGAGTTCTCGTAATTTAAACAATTATTTGCCGAACCACTAATTGGTGAGCCGTACATCAACACGGACTCCGAAGTCACGGTTCCAAGATGAAGACACATTCTAGGTCACTTTTTACTTTTGAATATGCAATCAATACGAGCTATAATTGTAATAAAGAATGTTACTTTAAGAAAAGAGAAGGAAATAAAAAAAGAAATATTTCTTAAAGGTACATAAAAAAGGGTAAATTTTATATGCTGGCATTGAACATTTTGGGTGTTTTTAATTGGAATTTTTTTCACGAAAATGGCATTTTTCACCCAAATTTTAGCTTTTGAAGTGCTTGATTGCCATTTTTTTGATGAAAAATATTTTTAACCTTTAAAAATATGACCAGTTTTCCTTGTTTTTGAGGAAAAAAGATATTTAAACTTTTGTTTTCCTCAATAAAAGGAAATTATTTTCTTTTTTTAGAAAACATTTTCCATGTCATCAAACACATCCTTAATGAAATTTAAATTAGGTTGTTAAAATTTAATTTGTCTAATTAAATTACTAACCTGGATTTAGTTTCAAATTTCACAATTCTATAACTTGTCGTTTCACAAATTCGTGAAAATAGTTAACTGACGGTCTTATTGAAACGAATTCTCTATGTAACCTCAACACATTATGTCAACTTTTTTTAGAAATATTATATTAAAAGAAAAGACAATTAGCCTTTCAATTTCAAGACATTTTCATTTCTCATTTTACCATTTAACTTCTAGGTGACACATAATAATTACGTGAACAAATTATGACAACTGTAACGTGACATCTTAATTATGATTGTCAATTAAGCCCCTTTTTGACATCTATTATAATAAAATTTGTGGGAAAATTGAGTTTTGGAATAGTAATTTTTCGGAGAATATATGAATAAAAAGTAAGAAAAAGAATTAGATTTATTTACAGAATATTTTATTGTGAAAATGTATTGATGTAAATGACTTTGAAAAAAAAAAAAAGAGGTTTGGTTTCACAGGTAGTAAGGGTGGTAATGGGCCGAGCTGGCTCGACCCTTATATCCACGAGCGCTAATTCTCGGCTTGTTACTCGAGGGTTGAGCATTGTTCAGCCCTCGAGCTCGTGGGCGGAGTCGAGTTTCGACTCGCGAGCTCGTGAATTTTTTTCCTTCTTTTTTTAGAAATCGATAAAATATAAATCGTCCTCTTTTATCCAGGCTTGAGATCAACCACTTAAATTTTGAGTAGGCAGAGTTAAAAATTGTATGCGACCAACTTGTAATGTATACATTTTTTAAAGAAAGTTAAAAACATTATTATAAAATAACAAATTTTTGTTGATATGGTTAAACTATCACTTACCTAAAAACATACAATTTCGGCATACTTATCTTGTAGTAAAAAATGGGCGTCATGTCAATCATTCATGCACATTAATATTTCCAAAATATATTCTTTTCAGTCGGCTCTTGACTTCGGACAAAACCTTCTTACTTGCAAAGTAGAATTCGAAACTGCAGTGCTAATTGGAGGTGTCAGTAGGTCTTTTATAATTGCAGAAACTACTGGCCATCATTGTTTCTACCTTAGCTAGAATTCAAAAACTTCTTTGGAACTTTTTTTTAATTGTTTTGTTGGTAAACATATTATAATTAAAGTAATCAACTAATTCAGCAGACAATGTATTTGAACTTGCCTATGATATTTGATTACACGCAGAAGATAAAGTATTACTGGACAAACCTATTACATTTGCATTATATCTTTATGTGTTAATGCTTTCGAATAAAGTTAATATTTTAGCGTCATCTTCTTCAATATCAGTGGAAGGAGTAGGTGCAGAGGGTACTCGATTAATATTTATACTCATTTGTTCTGCATACAATTCATACATTTCACATAAGTTTGTTCTAAATTTTTATACGTGATAGGATATTAAAAGTTAGAGCTTTTGAAATTTGATCAATTACATACTTAGTTCCTGATAAATTATATTGGGGTCCATGATGTATGCTAAAGAAAATAACATAAGTAAGTCTTTCCAGTATTTTCTAAATTTTAATTCCATGGAATATATAATTGCACTAAAATCGGGGTCATTTTTGTATTTATGAAATATTCTTGTAATTATATAAAAAAGTTCGAGCACCATACAACTAGTGGATATTAAACTCCAGATAAAATATTTGTAGTGTCATAAAAACTTGTCAAAAACTTTCAACTTTTAAGGCTAAAAGTCAATCGGATGACAAACCAAACACATTTTCTGTAATTAGAAAATAGTCCCTCAAATAGAAAACTAAAATTGAATTCAAAATTGAAAATGAAAATGCAAATGCAAACCAAACGCATCCTAAATGTTTAAAACCTTTGCATGACTTTAATAATAATTAAGTGAAGTTCCATCTTTGCCATACATCGTTAACAAATGTTTTAGCATTCGTAATCCTAAAATTGGCACAAATTCCTCAAATGCTTGTTTTTTTACTAGGGGAGATTGTGATATATATTAGTGCATTTTTAATTCTTTACATTTCATCTTTAATATGTTTCAAACCATCTTGTACAATTATATTTATTTAAAATATGGCACACACAATGAATATGAAACAAATAACCACCGAAATCAGGCTACAATATCCTACACAATTTATTGATAACTACTTTATTAACTTTAGTGTTATCGCATATAAAAGAACGAATTTTATTTTCGCAATGATATTCTCTAATAATGATCATAATACCATTATATACATTGTTAGCATTATGAGAGAATTTAATAATTTTAAAGCAATAATTTTTTTATGCATACAGTAAAGTGGGTCTATATAGTGTGTAATTGTAACTATATAAGCTCTTTTATTAATCCCCTCCCATAAATTTGAAGTTAAAGATTTTTGTTGCAAATCTATAATCAATTGTTGTTTTGTTTGAAGAAAATATTCTATTGTAGTTGAATGAAGAGTATTTCGATATACCTCAACATACGTCAGTTGAAAATATTCTTTTACGTACGAGATGAAATGTTAATTGTTCGCTATTGCTAGAGGCAACTTATCGCCATCAACAAGTTTCACAATTCCCATTCGAGCATTCTCCTTCGAATACATCTACATAGTGAGGGACGAAGTCATAGAATCGGCATCCCTAACAAATTGAACTCGTGTTTGATTGGCTTGAAGAAGTCCGTGTTTGGTGCACACGCTTTATAGTGAAAGTTGAGATGGGTGGTACCAATGCCTTTTTACCATGTCAATCGTTGTTATGCAGTATTTATATACTACTTTAGATTCCAGGACTCCATTGATAACACGACCTCGTTGAAATCAATTTGAAAAGATCCCAATATTTTGCTTGTTTTTCCCCTTCTTTTTCCTCTAATATCGAGAATGTCTAATTCAGGTTTCTCCTCCTGTTCCACTTCGAGAGCATTAATGTCATCCAAATCAATTGGATTATTGCTTCCATATGTAGTCAAATTTGGATTATCTTTGGGAATGGGTACTTCATTTAGACTAAAAATTTGATTTCGACATTGACCTTACAACGTCATAGGTGATTCATCTCCGACACAGAATAAGCCCTCAACAAATGAGTGTGGATCCATTTGTGAATTGTGATGAAATTAAAAATGTATAGACGACATAGTGAATACTAAGACATAAGTAAAGAGTACGGAATGAAAGCTATAATATGTTTAAGATTACAAATTCATAATTGTAAATTTGTAGCGTGAGAATTAAATGAATTGATATTGAATAATTGAAATTGAAGATGAAAATATAAAAATGAATGAAGTATATTGTATTGATAATTAAGGAAGAGAGAGAGAGTCATTGTGTAAAAAATAAAAAATAATAATAATAGGGGGTATTTATAGAGAAACTAAAAAATAAATAAAATTTCAGTGGCCATTCATGCCACTTTAAAAGTTCATTGACTGTTTTTAAACAATGACCAAAACGGTTACTTTTTTTGAACAATGACTGCTACAAATGGTCACTGAGCTCGTGGCCTAGGCTCGCATGATAAGAGCCCACAAGTGGCTCTCCAAATGAGCCAACCTGCTCAGCTCGTCATTTTACGAGCCCGAGTCGTCCATGATCCCCGTTTTTACCAGCAAGAGTTCGAGCCGACGAGTCACCTGATCCATTTGACATCCCTAACTGGTAGTCAAAGAAGCAATAAGTAAATTTTATAATTTTGGAGGACGAAAGGTGATAGCAGATTATAGGATCGTGAGATTTAAAATTAAATTGAAGTCTATTGATCCAAATAAGAAAGATTTAAATTTAGTATTATTATTGAGATTTCGTTGAAAGTTAAAGAATAAGATATTAAGCTCACATTTGGTATTGATAAAAATAAAATTCTTAGTAACTTTTGGTAAGGGTTAATGAAATATGTAGTTGAAAAATTAATAAAAGTAGCAAATCCCATGTGACAGAGACATTTAAGTTTGTGAAAAAATGAGCTTTCCAAAATGGAGGGCCAAAACGGGGTAAATTTATTCTGAAAAGTGCATAGTATGATTAGACGATATGGTCAAGTATTAAGCTTTGACGAGTTTAAGTGTGCCTAGGTGTGGTTTTATAGGTGTAATAAAATGCAAACTCCGCGATGGCAAGACCGTGAATTTGGTAGCAACTTTTCAATGCACCGGGTTTTCTACTAATTATATTTGATTTTTTTATGACTTCGACAATCATGATAAACCCACATGGAATTGGAATTTCTTGCACATTTCTTGAAATCACTTTTGTTGAATCATGAAGCAAAACACCAAATAAGGAAGATTAATCATTAATCTCTGTCGACTTTCGTGGGGTTTCTAAGGTAAAGTATAAATTATATTGGTCCCAACTTTATGTTTATTTATTTATTTACAATATGAAGGAACAAATTTCGTTATTAATTTTTAATTTTTTGTGACTTAGGTGTCCGAGTTTCGTACGACTAGTCTGAGGAGTGGCCGCCTTTCCTCTTGGTTCGCCACACAGGTAAATCCGAATGAGACCACAACTTAGATACACTTAGGCCGGATATTTGGGATGCGGTTCTTTCGTTATTTTAGATTTATATTGAAATGGTCACAAGTTTCATAATTTTGTTTTAGATTTATATTGAAATGGTCTCAAGTTTCATAGCTTTTCAAAGGAGCTGCAAATATTCAACATTACTTTTCTTTGACTTAACCCATGTTAGATTTGTCTTGGGAAAACCCCTTGTTATAGGGCCTTGGATGTTCAGGGCCCTATGTGTCGCCCCCCTATTGGGGGGTCGCCTGTAAGCGGCAGGCAACCCCCCAATAAGGGGAGCGACACATAGGGCCTTGGACGTCCGGGCCCTATCACCCAAGAATAACCCATTTGTCTTTGCCTTCGAGCCTCCATTAATAAGGGCCTAAAGTTTCCATATGGTCTAGTCTCTTGGAACAAAATGGACCACAATTTGGGAGGAAGAATGTTACAAACCAAATTTTACTAGTTAAAAATCAAAAGTTGAATTGTCAAAGTCAATATAAAAAAGGGACTAAAATGAAATAATTTATTTTAATTGGGGCTTAATTTATTACAAAAATATTTTGAAGGTTTAAGTTGGACAATATAAAATTTTTGGGATCTATTTATATATTTTAGGAAGTTTAGGATTTAGTTTTAAAATATATTTAAGAAGAGGGACTTCCTTTGCAATTTTGAGTAAGTGGGCCTTTATATTACTAGAGTTGATGCCCTTTTCTCTCAACACACACACACACACACACACACACACTAGAAAAACAACAGAGAAGCAGAAAGATCGAGAAAGAGAAAGGAAAAAGGGGGGAAAAAAAAGAAGGAAGGAAGAAGGAGGAAGTAAGTATTGATTTCTTCATGCTTGGATTTATTTACTTCGTTTCTTTAAGAGATTAAGAAGTAAAAGTTTTATGGTATTATGATGTTAAATTTCTAGAGTTTAATTAGTTGGTTAAATTTGCAGATTTAGTGAAAGGAGTATAATTTCTTGCTTAAATTGCTTGATGGATTAATTTCTAATTTAATCAAGGTAAGTAATACCATTTTTGAAAAACCCTAGATTTTTATTTGGGATTCTTGATTAAGTATTATTAGTGGGAATGATTATATTGATGAAAAACTCACATGGAAGCTTGAATTTGAGAAACAATATGAAAATTAAAATAGGTGGAATTATGGTTACTAATTTTCATTAGATTTGAAGGCATAATTATTTTTTTTATTTTTTTATGAGTGGGATGAAGATTAATTGGAGAAATTGATTATTAGTAAAGGAACTAGAAAGTGGAAGTAACTCCAATCGATTAAAGGAAAATTTGGGAATTCATTCAAGTACCGAGAAATTAATTTATGTATTATATCATTAGTAAAGATAAATGGTCTATTGTCTTAATAGTGGTTAAATTGGTTAATAATATCGTATTTCATGTTGTGAGAAGATCGAAAAAGCTTATCGACCATCTTAGGCCCTGCTCGATGAGTGGGTCTTGCAATCAAGCCCCCTTTTACCTTTACACTCGAATAACTTGTCTTGGTGAGTGGATTAAACTTATTTTTCAGAAATTAGTATTCATTAAATTTATATTAAATCAGAAAATTTATTATTTCATATAGTTGATTTGACAGCATAATTTTCAGAATAAAGTTGATTTATAAACAGTTGTTTATAAAATTAAATTCAGTCAAGTTAAATCATTTCATTGGCATACTATATCAGTATTAAATATTTTGCGTATTTAAAGTTATTTCTAAAAACCACCAGAAAGTACTTAGGTGATTTTACCCTAGTCTGCACTGGTACGAATATGTTTTCATAGTTCATGACTAATTATGATTATTTTACCCGCTCCGCACTATTGTGAATTTGTTTCCATAGTGTATGATCAGATTACCAGAGGTCTTTGGGACCCACTCTCTTACACTCAGGCTTTGGGCCATGTACTAGGGTATATGCCTTTGGGGCAGCTCTGCGTACGTATGACCAAATTATCAGATTTGAATGATTTTGCCTTGTAATCGAGATTACTCTGTACATGAGTAAGGCTATTCATTGGGTACCTTTTTGGTGTGATTTTTTAGTATTTCTACAACTTATCAAATTTCAGATTATAAAATTCAGTTTATTCAATTTTCAAAATAAAGCTTTCAGCTTATAGTATTGAGCAACAACAATATTTCATAGATTTTCATGGATATCAGATTATTCATGTCATTATACTTTACAATTGCTTATCTAAAATTAAGAACAAAGAATTTTATGATGAAATTATGTTTAGTTTTAAAAATGTTACTAGTTTTCAGAATTTCTCGAGGTTTTAATAAAGCAAGAATTTTTAGAAAATATGCATAAATGAGAAAAGTTTACTTATTAGCAAATTATCCACTCATTGAGCTTTGAGCTCATAAAATTTTTCACCTTTTTCTTTATCAGACAGATAGCAGCCGAATTGAGTAGCTTTGGAGCTTGTTGAACCACCGAATTGATCCACACGTCTATGTTGTATGACATCCTTTATCAGATTATACATTATGTGTTCTTTTGGGATACATGTAGTTTAAATCAAAAAAGTTCATTATGGGCTCATTAAATATTTGGTATCTTTAGTATATTTGAGTATTGTTGGTTGTAAAGCAAGTAAATGTTGGTTTGCCAACATTTTATTTGAATAGTTTGTATTTTTAGGGACTGTCGTAGCCAATTCATATTACATGTATTGATTTGAGAAAAATTGGTTATTGTTCAGATGGTTTTAGTTCATATTTTAGGGAAAACTTTGTCAAAATTTTGTTAAAAATATTTTTCAATTAAGCAAGTCAAGGTTGCCTTGTGGTGGGTTCGACGTTCAGTTAGTATCTACCATCGATGCATGACACATGTCAGATCCATTAAGGTGATTAGGAATGGGTGTAGAAGGAGAGATTAAACCAGTCGTTGCCGAAAACCTGGATTCACTTTGAAAAGTCTATGTACAAATTGAAATTTCTTGTCGTGACTTGTAGAACAAGTTAAAGTGAATCGACTTTGAAAATTTTGAGTACATCTGAAATCTCGAAATGCTTCTAATATAGAATTTTGCGCATGCAGTGAAGGGCTATTATTAAGAAGCCGAGAGTTAAGCTTAGATGAATTATGAGTATAGGTTTTTAATAATTTTTTGTGTAATCTATTAGCTTCAACGGATCTGGAGATCATGACTTCAATCATAATTAAGAAATGGGATTGAGTTGGCTTTTAAAATACTCACACCTTCAAGTTATGTTGGAAGGTAGATGTTTCGCGGAGGTATTATTATAGTGTGCTTTGTTGTCCTTTGTGGGGATCTTGTCCACACATTATAAAGGGATATTTATAGGGAGGAAAATCGCATCCCAAACGTCTGACCTAAGTGTGTATAAACTGTGATCACATCTGAATTTACCCAAGTGGCGAATCAAGGGAAGGCCGCCACTCCTTAGGATTAGTTAGGTGAAATTCGGACACCTGAGTCAAACAAAAAAAAGGGAAAAGAAAAGAAAAAGCTAGCATTTATCAAGTATTCATATTCAAATTCAACATGGTTCTTTTTAACTAACTAACGCAACGAAGAAACTCGATAAGTCAATGTGGCCCTAATTCAATTGAATTAGCCCCTTTCTAATGGGAAATAAATTAAAGTTGCCTAGTTTGATTAGTCTCATTACCGACAACTTGCCATTTTAATCTTGATTCAAATTCATGAGGAGATGCATATAAATCATAAAAAAAATGAAGATAAAATGGAATGCTTCATAAGGAGAATGATGATAATTTAAAGGTTCAAAAATTACTTCACAAAACTAGAAGCATCAAGTTCAAAAATGGCTTCTCAATGTGATTTCTTTCAGCTCAACAGAATTTCATTGTCTGATTTTTTTAATAACCCTGGGCAACCTGGACGAATAGTTTTCACTTGGAACCTATCTTTTGTATGCATTATCATGCAAACTAATAAAATAAACTAGTCAAATTTCAATTACAGTCATTGAACTTCTAATGAAATTTCAATCAGGTCCTTAACTTTTATTTTCTCTCAATTGGGTCATTGAACTTCAATTTAGCTTCAAATTTCGCTACTTTTATTGCATTCCATTATTTATCATCCTCCACACTAGTGGAAATTGCATAATTGACTCACATACCATTACTGCCTTCCATTTAATTTCCAAGTGAGTACCCTAGAAACGAAATAAAAATTACTTTTTACTACAATATCTTTAGATTAAAATGTTAAAAAGATGTGTGTTTGTTATTTAGACACTGTCATCATGTGGTATAAATTGGCTTGCCACACAGCTATTACATAAAAGATCTGACTGTTGCGCTATAAATATCAATTAAAAAATTTCACCGATTTAGGAGACAAAAATTGATTGTGAAATTGAACTAAATTGACGTTTAGTAATCGAATTGAAACTAAACTGAAGTTCAGCGATCCAATTAGTGTTTCACTAAAAGTCCAGTAACCACAAATGAGATTTATCCATAAACATTGAAACTTTGATATTATGCATAAATAATAAATAAATTTAATTTTTTTTCTTTCTTAGTGTTGTTGTAGTTTGGATTAGCCACTTTGACAGAAAATGAATGGCGGATGGAGTGACATAATATTAGTTGGCTAGATGTGATTGATGAAAAAATTGATTGTATTTAAAACAATTCAATGATGAAGTGCTATGTGGCATTATGTCAATGATAATCAATGATAATGTCACGATAGCATGATTCTGATAGTTTATACTTTAGTGACAATAGTTCTACACAAGATTATATCAACAAAATACAATTCATCTATCACACGGCAATTACGGAAAAGTTTGACAATTAATCATGAAAAAAAATATAATGAACGGTTGGACTCATTTGAAAAATAAAACTTGTAACTAAAATACTGAAAGTGATGGATGCAATAATGGAAGTACAACGATATCTCAAGTGTAAATTGAAGAAAAAAGATAAGATTCTCTCATGAATTATTAATAATAGATCATTAACCTAACAACTACCACCTATAACTTAAACGAATTCCAAAGTCAATTCAATTTATTGTAATATCTTGCCTTTGTATTTTATCTACTCATAATTAATTAAAGACTTTGTTTAAATAATTTTACTCAAAGAGAATATAGTTTGTGACATTCAAGTGATTTTTTAGCATGCTATGTTTTTTCAATTCTCCTTTTGAAGAAAGGAATCCTTAAAAGAATAGATGCACGTGTAGAGAGAAAGATTGGTGCAAGTGAGTTTCTCGCTCTCTTTCTATTTTAGGGGAGGCAACTCTATTGATAGAATTTTACTTGGGACATACTGAAGTTAATACAACGACTAGGAGGCCTGTCTGTGGATCGAGTCACTTGAAGTTATATACTTATAGTACTATCATACATCCAACTTGATTGAGTTCATTATTTGGGGGGAGCATTGTTCACCATCGTCATTAGATCCCATGCACATGAGTTAATTAAGCTATTGCTCATGAACATACTAATTCCTATACTCTCAATTGACTCGACATGTTATTGACACACGTTTATCCCCACGTATTTGTACTTGAGTTTCACATAATTTGACTTTTTCCCTCTAATAATCTCACCACTCCTACCTTTTTTCTCTCAATACTTAAAAATATTCGCCCTTGTGAGGTTCAAACGGCAAAAAGGTATTGAAGAAAAACAATGACTCAAGAAAAAAGGACCCAAGAAAGGAAGGAATGAAGGATTTGAATGAAAACACAACCAAGAAATTCTACGCCTAAAGAATTTTCAAGAAAGTGTTTCTTGAAATCGAGCAAGCCCTTTTTTTTTTCACTTGGAATCTTTGTTTTCTTTTTGCTGGAATTTTTTTTCAAGAATTTTCATTTTATTTTTTGACACTAAATATAGGTATTGAAGAAAAACAATGACTCAAGAAAAAAGTACCCAAGAAAGGAAGGAATGAAGGATTTGAATGAAAACACAACCAAGAAATTCTACGCCTAAAGAATTTTCAAGAAAGTGTTTCTTGAAATCGAGCAAGCCCTTTTTTTTTCACTTGGAATCTTTGTTTTCTTTTTGCTGGAATTTTTTTTCAAGAATTTTCATTTTATTTTTTGACACTAAATATCCAAAAAATCAACAATGGGAAGAAAAATGGAAAAAAATTATATTGGTGCACTAAATTTAATTGAACAAAACAATTTTTTTTTTGCATGTTTTTGGCATTTGTGTTGATATAAAATACTTAAGAAGATGATGACAACTCGAGAAATGGTGGAGACACGATGAAGAAGATGAAGACTCAACGAAGAAGAATGGAATTAGGAAGCAAATGCGAAAAGATAAAGATATAATAACCTTGATTTTAGAGCCAAAGTTTTGATTCCAGCTGATGTGAACCCACAAAGCAATAGTAGCTCCAAAATCCACACAAAATTGGATCACAACTCCAAAAAAGTGAAAATCTAAGTTTGAAGCTTGACCCAATAATTTATTAAATCAAGGAACCAAAACTATAAAGGAACTTGACCAAGAATCACAAAAATTATGAGCCATGCTATGAAATTGTTGAACGCCACAAAGATGAAGACCTTGATAAGTTTGAAATTGAGTCCGATGAAGAACAAGAAGAAAGCAACCTTGTTTTGATTTAATCTATCAATAATGAATTATATATATATATATATATTGGTGCACTAAATTTAATTGAACAAAACAATTTTTTTTTTGCATGTTTTTGGCATTTGTGTCGATATAAAATACTTAAGAAGATGATGACAACTCGAGAAATGGTGGAGACACGATGAAGAAGATGAAGACTCAACGAAGAAGAATGGAATTAGGAAGCAAATGCGAAAAGATAAAGATATAATAACCTTGATTTTAGAGCCAAAGTTTTGATTCCAGCTGATGTGAACCCACAAAGCAATAGTAGCTCCAAAATCCACACAAAATTGGATCACAACTCCAAAAAAGTGAAAATCTAAGTTTGAAGCTTGACCCAATAATTTATTAAATCAAGGAACCAAAACTATAAAGGAACTTGACCAAGAATCACAAAAATTATGAGCCATGCTATGAAATTGTTGAACGCCACAAAGATGAAGACCTTGATAAGTTTGAAATTGAGTCCGATGAAGAACAAGAAGAAAGCAACCTTGTTTTGATTTAATCTATCAATAATGAATTATATATATATATATATATATTGGTGCACTAAATTTAATTGAACAAAACAATTTTTTTTTTGCATGTTTTTGGCATTTGTGTCGATATAAAATACTTAAGAAGATGATGACAACTCGAGAAATGGTGGAGACACGATGAAGAAGATGAAGACTCAACGAAGAAGAATGGAATTAGGAAGCAAATGCGAAAAGATAAAGATATAATAACCTTGATTTTAGAGCCAAAGTTTTGATTCCAGCTGATGTGAACCCACAAAGCAATAGTAGCTCCAAAATCCACACAAAATTGGATCACAACTCCAAAAAAGTGAAAATCTAAGTTTGAAGCTTGACCCAATAATTTATTAAATCAAGGAACCAAAACTATAAAGGAACTTGACCAAGAATCACAAAAATTATGAGCCATGCTATGAAATTGTTGAACGCCACAAAGATGAAGACCTTGATAAGTTTGAAATTGAGTCCGATGAAGAACAAGAAGAAAGCAACCTTGTTTTGATTTAATCTATCAATAATGAATTATATATATATATATATATATTGGTGCACTAAATTTAATTGAACAAAACAATTTTTTTTTTGCATGTTTTTGGCATTTGTCGAATCTCCTATAAATAAAACTTATTATATGAGTGTAAAACAATTTGAGAGATTAATTTTGTGAGCATATTTTGCTTTCAATTCGTGTTCCTCATTGAACTAAATATTTGAACTTATCAAAATTTATTTCTAGTGACGTTCAAACAATCTGGGTGAGATTCTTGAGCCTTGTGATCACGGGGTCAACATATTATCGACAATAGTGTTGGTTCAATATTTTTGGATCAAACTCTAAATTTTGATTTATTTGCTTTCTAGGGTTGAATCAATCTGGTGTGGTTTTTGTAGCTACTATTGCTAATGGATTCTCACATCAGTTGATATCAAAGCTTAGGTTCCAAAATAAAAGTTATAATCTTTTCCTTTTTGTTTGAGTCTTTTAATTTCTTTTCTTTCATTCTTCGCATTCATCATGTTCTTCACGTTCTTTGTCTTTTGAGTCTTTAATATATCAAAATACCAAAAAAATAAATATCGAAAGTTATTTTTGTGCTAATTTAGTATCCAAATAAGTTTCTGTTTCTTTTGCTGGTATCGTAGTTGAATTCCGAGCAAAAAAATTCGAAAATACCCAGTATACAATTTTAGATACATTGACTAAAAAAAAGGTGTCTAATCCAAATTCAACAGCCACTTTCTTGAATTGATATTAGTTTCCCATTCAAAGAGTCAAATTCCTTTGCTTCTTTTCTTTCCTTGAGTCTTCTAAGTTACAATTTCTCACTTACACCCGAGTTTGAATTCTTTGAGGATAAAACTTGGTTGAGATCGAATTAGTTCTTTAAAGCACTTGGACGAAGCCTTGAGTAGAAAAAGACAAGAGTGATGAGACTAATAGAGGGAAAAACCCAAATTCGAGTGATACACGAGACGTATACACTTAAAGGCAAATATTACTTTGGATTTAGGATGTCCGACAGAGATGATTCTACTTTAAGTGGGAATAATAATCAAGTCAACATGATGTATGAGGTGATTCGACGGTTTGAGAGGTTGTTTGAAAATGTGAGAGGCATGATGGGTAAACAAGAGGTGTGCATGGAAAGCAAGACCCATTGTTTGCTAATTTACATAGGGAACAACCTAGGAGAGTTCCAATGCAAGTAGGCAAGGTAGGCGGGAGCCAAGGATTGAGGTTCGTGGGAAATATGAAGTGGGTTACAACATTGATGTGGATGCATTAGTGGACACCGAGTTAAGAAGAATGAGGGATAGAGGAGTTAGGCATGAAATGAGGGGTAGTGATCTTGTTGGAGATGGAGTTGATAGAAGTATGAGCAATATCAAAATGACAATTCCTTCATTCAAAGATAGGAGTGATTTGGAGGCATACTTGGAGTGGAAGAAGAAGATAGAGTTGATATTTGACTACCACAAGTACTCAAAGGATAAAAAGGTAAAGATTACAGTGGTTAAGTTTACCGATTATGCTATTATTCAAGTAGTGACACCTAGGAGGAGGAATCGTGAGAGGCTTATTAATAAATGGGATGAATTGAAGTCAATCATGAGAAAAAGGTTCGTGCTTAATCATTACTATAGGGAGCTTCATCAAAAATTGCAAAGCCTCTAGCAAGGTTCTCGAAGTGTGGAGGATTATCATAAGGAAACATAGATTGGTATAATTAGAGCGAATGTTGAGGAGGATAGAAAGGCCTCCATGGCCCAATTTCTTAATGATCTGAATTGAGAAATAGCTAATTTACTGTAATTACAACATTATATGGAGTTGGACGATATGCTACATATAGATATATAGCCCCTGTTTGACCCCCATTACCTGAAAATGGAAATGGGGAATAGTATTTTTTAAGAAAAATGAGTGGTTGAAAAAGAAGTAAAAATTTTCGATTTACGTGTAATATTATTTTATGGAAGATTGTGTGGTTGAAAATAGGAGAGAGAAAAATGTAATGTAATGTAATTTAATTTAATGGGGATCAATCAGGGGAATAGATGGATAGGCAACTGAAGAGGAAGATGATAGCTTGATATCCGTCGAGTTCTAAGGGTTCTAATCCTTCTTGGAAATTGAATTGGGATGGATAACAAGGGAGATGGGGTTGTTTCAAAGAGTAGAACTGAAATGCCAAAGGAAAAAGAGGAAATTGCTAGCAAGGGTGCATCAAGAGTCGAGCAATCAAATGCTTTTACTAGACAATGGAGAGGTGGTGAGTGATAGTGAGGATGACTATTAAGATAAGTTGGAATTAGAAGAAGGTAGTGATGCTGAGATGTTGGAGTATGCCGTGGGCGAGCTATTGGTTACGAAACGAGCTCTTAGTGCTCAAATCAAATGGATGACTAGGAGCAACAAAGGGAGACCATATTCCATATGAGGTGCCATATCAACGACAATGTATGTAGCATGATTATTGGTGGGGATAGTTGCACCAATGGGGCTAGCGCAACACCTAACCATGTTAAGACATCCTAAACTTTACAAACTACAATGATTGAATGAATGTGGAGAGGTTAAGTTATATAGGAGAGTATTGGCGAGTTTCTCAATTGGTAGATATCATTATGAAGTAATAATATATAGTTCCTATGCATGCCGAGCATATTTTGCTAGAAAGGCCATGGCAATATGATAAGAAGGTCATGCATGACGGGTACAAAAATAGGTGCATCTTTATCAAGGATGAAAAATTTTATGTCATTAACACCGGCACAAGTGTATGAAGACTAGATCAAATTGAAAAGTGAGGAAAAAGATTGAGAGAAATAGAGAGGAAGACAGAAGAAAGTGAGGTGGACAATAATAAGAAAAAAAAAGTAGAGCCACAATAAAGAAAAGAAAAAGAGTCTTTTGAGAGGAGAGAAAAGTCAAAAGTGAATTTCTTTACAAAAGGAAGCAAATTGTAGAGGGCAGTAGTTGAGGCAACTTATGATCTTGTTGTTTATAAGGAGTCACTCCTAAATCTTGAGGAGTCTAACACATCCCTCACTAGTTTAGCTACTTGTTTTTTGCAGGAATTCAAAGACGTGTTCCTAGAGGATATGCCTAGTGTGTTATCACCCATTTGAGGCATTGAACAACAAATTGATTTCTTACTTGGAGTTGTTATTCCAAATGGCTAGCTTATCAAAGTAATCCCGAGGAGACCAAGGAACTTCAAAGGCAAGTGGAGGAGTTAATGAGCAAGAGGTATGTGAGGGGGAATATGAGTCCATGTGCAGTGTCAGTGCTACATGTGCCAAAGAAAGATGGAACTTGAAGGATGTGTGTGGATTGCCGGGTCATCAACAATATAAAGGTTTTTATCATCATCCTATTCCTAGATTAGATGATATTTTAGATGAACTACAAGGTGAGCATATCTAGTAAAATTGATCTTAAAAGTAGTTGTCACTAAATTAGGATGAGGGAAGGAAAAGAATGGAAAACCTCTTTTTAAATTAAATATGGATTGTATGAGTGGTTAATCATGCTATTTGGACTTACTAATGCTCCTAACACATTTATGCAATTAATGAATCATGTTTTGCATTCATTCATAGGTAAATTCATAGTAGTTTACTTTGATGATATCTTGGTATGTAGTAAGGACTTAAATGAGCATATATGATATCGAAGATGTATGCTTGTAGTCATAAACAAGAACAACTTTACACTAATTTTAAATAGTGTACGTTTTGCATGGAGAAACTAGTTTTTCATAGATATATTTTTAGTACAAATGCAATAATAGAAGTGGATGAGGAGAAAATCAAGGCTATCAAGGAATGATCAACAACTAAAAGCATAATTGAGGTGAGAAGCTTTCACATTTTTGCTAGTTTCTATAGGTGCTGTGTTAAAGATTTTAGTACAATTGCCACACCACTCATGGAAGTTATCAAGAAAAGTGTAGGATTTCAATAGGGTCTTGAACAAGAACATGCATTTAACATTATTAAAGATAGGTTGTGTAAGGGACAAGTTTTAGCACTTTCTAACTTTGACAAACTTTTGAGATTGAATATGATATCTCAGAAATAGGTATTAGAGCTGTTTTAATGCTGGATAGAATGCCGATAGCTTACTTTAGTAAAAAGCTAAGTAGAGCAACTTTCAATTATCCTACATATGACAAGGAGTTGTATGCACTTGCTCCAGCGTTGGATACATGAATACACTACTTATGGCCAAAGGAGTTTGTTATTTACACCACAAGTTCTTGAAGCATTTGAGAGGTCTAGTTAATAAGCTAAACAAGAGGCATGCAAGATGGATGGAATTCATCGAGATATTTTCAAATGTCATTCGGTACAAACAAGGTAAAGAAAATATGGTAGCAGATGCTTTGTCAAGAATGTATGTATTTCTAACTTCCTTAAGTGCTGGATTGCTCGGATTTGAATATGTTAAGGATATGTATGCTACTGATCCAGATTTTTCTAATATATGCGAATCGCAATAAAGGGGCTATGGATAGGTTGTTTATGCAAATGGTTATTTATTTCGGGAAAACAAATTGTCTATTCCTAATGTTCAATGAGAATTATTAGTTCGTGAAGCACAATGGGGTTTAGAAGACCTTAGAGATGCTAGGTGAACATTTTTATTGGCCTAAGATAAAAATTGATGTTGATCGGGTTTGTGGCAGATGCATCACATGTAAAAAGACTAAGTCTAAGGTTTTACCTTAAGGTACATATACACCGTTACCTGTTTCTATTGAACCATGGGTTGATATATCTATAGACTTTGTATTGGGTTTACTAGGACTAAGAAAGGTAAAGATTCTATGTTTGCGTTGGTAGATATATTTAGTAAGATGACACATTCCATGTCATAAAATTGATGATGTCACCAATATAGCTGATCTATTCTTTAAGGAAGTAGTGTGCTTACATTGGATTCGTAGGAGCATTGTATCCTATAGGGATGTTAAAGTCCTTAGTCACTTTTGGAGGATTTTCTAGAACAAGATAGGCACTAAATTGTTATTTTCTACTACTTGTCCCCTACAAACCGATAGTCAAACTGAGGTTGTTAATAGGACCATGATACAATTGTTATGTACTATAATTAATAAGAACTTGAGGAGTTGGGAAGAGTGCTCACTATTCTATGAATTTATATACAATACAGCCACGCATTCTACTACTTATTCGCCTTTTGAAATTCTTATGGTTTTAATCCACAAACACCTTTGGATTTAATTCCTTTACTGTTGATAAAACAGGTAGCTTGGATGGAAAGAAGAAAACCATCTAAGTGAAACCACTCCATGAAAAGGTGAGATTGCAAATTGAGAAGAACAAGCACTATGATTCTCAACCAGACAAAGGTAGGAAGAGTGTTATATTTGAGCCGGAGGATTGGGTTTGGATACACTTGCGAAAGGAAATATTTCTAGAACAAAGAAAATTGAAGTTGCAGCTATGGAGAGATGGTCCATTTCAAATCTTTGAAAGAATTAATGACAATGTATACAAACTAGATCTTCCTGGTGAGTATAATGTTTCGACTATCTTTAATGTCTCTGATCTTTCTCTTTTTTATGCAGATACAGATTCAAGGTCGAATCCTTCCAAAGAGAGAGAGGATGATGTGTGATTAATGGCACGAAGGCAAGTCCAGGCAAGGCTTCGTTGATTGTTGAAGAAGGGCTTATGACTAGGTCACGGTCACACCATGCAATCGCATAATGTAATGTGCCTATGTGCCTATGTGCAGAAAAATGGATGAAGATTTTGAAATGGCCTATGCGGCTGCATAGGCTAAAACTATGCAGCCACATAGTACAGTTCGATGACATGAATTTGAACTAATTATGTTAAAATTCTCTTTTTCTTGGTATCTTTTGTAATATTTAGGATTCTATTACATGTCAACTAGAGTTTTATGAGTCTCCTATAAATAAAACTCATTATTTCATTGTAAAATAATTATTCACACATCAATTTGAGAGATTAATTTTGTGGGAGTATTTTGTTTTCAATTCTTAACTTCATTGAACTAAATTTTCAGATTTATTTCTTATGATGTTCAAACAATTTTGGTGAAGTCCTTAAGTCTTGTTATCATGGGGTCAACATATTGTCGGCAATTGTGTTGATTCTTCGGTTTAATATTTTTGGATCAAACTCTAAACTTTGATTTTTTGGTTTTTTAGGTTGAATCAATCTTGTGTGGGTTTTGTAGCTACTATCGCAATGATAAGATGTTTAAGAACTCTAGAACTAGTAGGGTAGTAGTATCCCCAAGATAAGATGGTTGTAAAATAACTACCAAGTAATTGTTGGCCTAGTAAGGTTTGAGGAAGAAACACGGCCTTCCATGAATATGATGAACCTGAAATACTCAATGCTTGATGTCAACATATTTTCTCAGTTTTGTGAAGTCAATTAAAGAAGGAGAGGACGACGACGACGATAACTAGGATTCAAAAGAAAACCACAACCAACCCGAAGGTTTATTCATTTTTATCATCTCAGTTTCCCTATTTTTCATGAAAACTTATATCGTTTGGTATCCCATAAATAGCCTATATTATATGTTTGGTTTTGAATATTGATTACGTAAGATGTGGTTTATCCTCACCAGAGCCCTTACCAATCATGAATATTTGGTGTACTTTGCCGAGTAAAGAGAAGATTTTTCAACTTTTTGGTGAATACAAATGCTTCTTTCAATGATGTTTTGTTTGTTATGTTCTGTTGTTACGTTTATGGTTTCATTTTCAGTTCCTTTTCTTCTACTTTTCTTTGCCACTCGGTTATAACTAATTTTTCTCAAACCAAGTTTGGTTGAGATTGAGTGGCTACTCAATCATGGTCAAGATCTTTATCTTTCACTAGATTCTTCAAACCAAGTTTGGTTAGAATTGAGTGGGCTACTCGATTACGGTCGAGATCTTCAACTTTTAATTGGTTTTTCAAACGAAGTTCGTTTAGAATTGAATGGGATATTTGATTTGAGTATTGCCTTAAAATTGTTTTTCGCCAACCTAGTTGTTAAAATTGAGTGTGCTACTCGACAACATTTAAGAACTTTGCCTTATACTTTATCTCGATTTAATTTGTTAAATTGAATTGAATATTTGATCAAATTCGAGATATCTGCCTTAGACTTGCTTTTCTAAAACTAAATTTTTTTCGCACCCAATTTGTTAAATCGGTCTACAACTGGGTGAGCTAGTCAATTGTGGTTGAGATCTTTGCCTTATACTTGGTTTTTTAAAATCAAATGTGTCAAAATTTGAATGAACTATTCGATCGAGATCAATATCTTCTCATTATACTTGATTTTTGAAACCAAATTTCATTAAGATTTAGTAGGTTACTTTGTATTGTCAAAGGCCTTTTACTTTGTCAGGCCCACTTTATAGGTTATTAAATTTATGGGTGGTTGGAATCAGGAGTATACATGGTCATCCTAGTGATTCCTTAGTCCATCCTTAGCACTTTAGTATGTCCTCTCTCCATCTATTATTATTACACAAATTTTTTTTCTAGCAATTGAGATTAGAGGATGTAACTTGGTCATCCAAGTTGGTCACCAGTCCTTCTATAGCATCCCCATCATCTGCATGCCAACTCTTTATTTTTCAGTCTTATTTATTATGTCAAGACGATAAAAGATCCCTGGGCCAAGGAAAAAAAAAACTAGAGTAACAAAGAAAACCAAATGAGAAAGTAAAGAAAAATGTCACTAATAATATGCGTTGAGGTGGTTCATGTTCCATGGTCGTCTTAGAATTTTTCTTGATCAGTCCTTCAAATTGTATGTTCTTCTAACTTTCCTGGTGATACAAGTAACGAGGATTCCCTTTTTGTACTAACTTTTTTCCATGAATGACCTGTAGCTACTACATCCCTAAAGACCAAGTAACCTTCTTTAAACTTTCTCAATCAAACTTTCTATTGAATAGGTTGTCATATGCACAAACACCTCTTACTAGAAATCCACCCTGAGAACGTCAAATTCGAACTTGTGAAGGTCAGAGTCAGTGTTCTAAATACTTATCTCAAAAGTTAGTTTTATTACCGCATGGCATCATTGCCTCTAGCCCAATGTCTATTTTGAAGAAGATCTCATCGCCCCATAATTTTCCTCAATACCATATGTCCCTTTTCTGCGTTGTTGTATTTTACATATGGCACAATGGCATCTTTTTTGTGCAGCTACCCATATACCAAAATGAAGCACGCTGCTCGCGTGCAAAGCATCAATCTTTAATTTCACGGTTGTTTACCATCTTCTAAGTGTCCATTCACTTTGGTTTATGCTCGATGCCTTTAACCTTTATTATGACCATGTAACTGGGATTAAATAAGTCAAATTTTTGCTGCATTTCAATAACTTTCATCAGATAGTAGATATCATGTCTTCTTTTACCTCGAATTCTAATAAAACTTGATGCACTACTAACTGAGAATTAGTGCATTTTGGATCACTCTTACTCCTAATGGAGAGACCTACTCTTAAGACAATTATCACGAATTCATATTTTCCCTTGTTATTGATTATGAAAAACTCGAATCTAAAATGAGTACTCTAGTTCTTCCTCTTTTGGACATTTCAAAATGACCCCATTGCTTCCCTATTCAAAGACCCATCAACAAAAATTACCCAAATTGGTTGCCTTATTTCTTCATCCTTTGGTGATAAATTTACTATGAAGTTGGCTTGCTCTTGAGCTTTAGCGATAACCATGTCTCGTATTCGATATCATACTCACCCAACTCTATTGCCATTTTCACGAGCCATCTAGTATTTTCTAGTCTATGCAGGATATGCCTGAGCGGATTATGAGAACCATCAGACGAAGGCTAGTGAGATTCCATTGTCTGTGAAAGAAGGATCAATGACGAGATCACGAGCAAAAAAGATCAACAAAGTCATGGGATTACTTGCTCAAGTTACATGAGCCAAGACTTCAATTGCAACGAGCAAAACATCAAATTTCATGTTGGGCATGGAAGAGGAACCCCAATTGTTGAACTTGATTCAAGCAAATGAAAACGAAGACTTGTCGGATTACTATGCTATCGTGTAGTACAAAACGAGATGCTGTAGCATGCGTTATTTTCGAAACAAAGAAGTGAAATTTTGGTTGTTCTACGCTGTCATGGGAGTTATAAATATGCAGTCGAATAGTTCATGTTTTTGGACACATTTTTTTAGATTTATTTCTTGGAAATTCTTGAAGCACAACTTCTTTCAAGAAATCAACTCAACACTAAACCATCCATTGGTACTAATTTTGCTGTGGAAAAGGCATAAATCGATTTCAAAAACCATTTTCTTTAAATTTTTGTCGTGATTTCATTCAATTCTTTCATTCTTCCTTTTTTGGTCCTTTTTCTTGAGTCATTATCATTCTTGAATTCCTTGTTCTTGTGGGTTTGGACATCACAAGGGCGAAATTTTTTGATTGAGATCAATTAGTTCCTTAGAGAACTTGAAAGAAAGAATTGAGAGGAAAAAGCAGTGAGATTATTAGAGGGAAAAGCTACATTTGATTGAAACGCATGAGGCATACAAATTCTAGTTATTAGGATGTTTGATAAAGAATAGTTCATATCTAGAGAGGGAAACGGTCAAGCCTTCATAATGAGAGCCATGCAACAACAATTAGATCAGATAAATGTGGTATTTGGAGAAATTAGAGATAGAATGGGT
Source organism: Olea europaea var. sylvestris (assembly GCF_002742605.1). NCBI lineage: Eukaryota > Viridiplantae > Streptophyta > Magnoliopsida > Lamiales > Oleaceae > Olea > Olea europaea. The sequence goes on from NW_019268191.1 coordinate 248,866, forward strand.
CGGTAGGATACGATGATCGGAAACTTACAACGGTAGCCACCTAGAGGAGTTCCTAATGTATGATGAGAATGAAGTGGATAGTCTAATAAGGATGATTAAATATCAAAGGTCGAAGTGGGCAGGTTTAGGAATAGAGGAGACATGTACGAAAGTGGGCCAAGAGGAAATCCCAGAGACTTTGTTGGAGATAGGGCTGATCAGAACTCTTCAGGTTATTTGGGTTCTAATCCTTCTTGGAAACTAAAGTGGGTGTGATGGGGTTGTATAGAAGATTACCTCTGAACCATCAAGAGAAAAAGAGGAAGTAGCTAGCAAAATAAAACCAAAGGTAGATTCCTAACCTCCTAGGAATAGGGATCATAAGTATTTTAGATGCTTGGTTTCAGGGCACATTGCTTTTCAATGACCAAATAAAATGCAATGATCTTGGGTGATAGTGATGGAGTCTATGTGCCATGTCAACAAGAAGGTAATGTAATATGATTATTAGTGGGGGGACTTGTACCAATGTTGCTAGTACTACCATTGAGCTTGACAATGTTAAAACATCCTAGATCTAGAGAGATTAGGTTAATAGGTAATCTTGGTGAGTTTCACAATTGGTAAGTATCAGGCAATGTGGTTCCTATGGATGCTGGGAATATCATATATTGGTATAATAAAAATGGATAGAAATGATTGTTTACACAATAAAAGGTATAATTAAGGGTGAAAATGCCAAAAAAAAAATGAAAGGTATGGACTTTTTCACAATAGCAGTGAAAAGTAGGGACATTATATTACCCTCTAACTAATTTATTTATAACTCGTTTGCCCTTTTTAAAAAAATTTAGGACAATGATTGCAATTAGTTATTTCTTTTTCTTTTCGTCTTATTTAATAAAAGTGTATATTTGTTATTTCACAGCTTTTAATTGGACAAATTGATGGAAATGACCTTTTGCACAATGAAAGGTGGAAATAAGGGTGAGAATGCCAAAAAATGAAAGATAAGGTCGTTTTCTACAATAATAGTAAAGGTAAGGACGTTATTTGCTATTACCTAAAATACATTCTCCATTTGCCATTTGATTTTTTGACTAAAATTGTAACTACCCAACCTTTGTGCCCAAACCGTGGACTTAAATTTCCTTGAAGAGATGAGTCCTTATAGATTAGCATCAAAAGGTGTAATATTGAGGGATTATGAACCAACCTTGAAGTGGTGAGGCTTTATAGTTAGCATCAAAAGATTTTGATATCGTGTAAAATATATAAAAATTTTGGTAACAACTCCCCTGTAATATGGACAAAACTAACACGAAACACAATATAATATAACCTTCGAAAATTTATAAATAAATTGGCATCTATTTGCCCCTCCAAATACTCACGACGATGTAATATGCATATATTTCATCATATCTTAGAGCAGATCATGCACTTTCACAGTTTAATAGGAAACAAGTACTATAATTTCAATGGTAATGTCAATAGTGCGGCATGTATCCATGTCATTCGTAATGAAGATTGTGATGCATATGTTCATTGGCTGTAAAATCATGACGTGCTAGCAGTGCTAATATAATGTTACTGGGAGATTGTTGTCCCATCGACGAAGGTGTTCCACTGATTTGTTCTCATTGTCATTGATGAAAACTATGGAACGAAGACTAGCATGGATCTGTTGATTGTGGAAGAAGGACCAATGATGAGTCGTGAACTAAGACGATCAAGGAAGTCATGTTATTACTTGTCCAAACTATGAGGGCCAAGAGTTCGAGTGCAAAGAACAAAACATAAAGTTTCCAGATGCCCATAAAGAAGATCCAAAAAAGCGAAGCCTGGAGTATAGCTAAAAAGTGTCGTGCGATCCCAAGAAAAATAGGCCATGCGGGCATGAAAGAAAAATATGAACCCGTAACAAATCAATTGAAAGGCGCATGATTGTACAAGATCGCATTCAAAAATTGAAGGCAGTTTAATTTTTCCTTTTTCATTTAGAACTCCATTTACTTGATATTTTCTTGTTATTTTACGAGTTATTTAGGGTTTCATTGTTATTGCCTATATATGTGGCATGATTCTTTCATTGTAAATTAATTCATTATTGAGAGATTAAGTCAAAGCAAGGTTGTTTTCTTGTTTATCATTGAACTCAATTTCAAACTTATCAAGGATTTCATCTTTGTCGCATTCAACAATTTCATAGCAAGGTTCATAATTTTTGTTATTAAGGGTTCTTTTATAACTTTGGTTCGTTGGTTCAATAAATTATTGAGTCTAGCTTCAAATTGTGATTAGCTTTTTTGAAGTTGTGATTCAATATTGTATGGATTTCGGAGCTACTATTACTACATGGGTTCACGTCAGTTGGTATCAGAGCTTTGGATCTAAAATCAAGGTTATATCTTTATCTTTCTGCATTTTTTTTCTAATTTCCATCTTCTTCGTTGGGTCTTCATCTTGTTCTTCGAGCCTCCGTAATAGAAGTGATTGGGCTATTTCAAAGGCTAAGATCGAATCACCAAGAGGAAAAGATGAAGTAGCTAGCAAAATAAAAACACGACGGATTCCTAACCTCCTAGGAATAAGGATATCAAGTGTTTTAGATGTTTGGATTCAAGGCACAAACAAAAGGGCAATGATCTTGCGTGACAATGGGAAAGTGGAAAAACTATAGTGATAGTGACAAGGTGCCCAAATTGGAGGATGCTAGTGCTTGTGATGAAGTAGAGTACCCAGTGACAAGTGAAACACTAGTTACGATGCGTGCTCTCAGTACACAATTTAAGGTGGATGACATGGAGTGGCAAAGGGAGACAATCTTTCATACTAGGTGCCATGTCAACAACAAGGTATGTAGTATGATTATTGATGAGGGGAAGTTGTACCAATGTTACTAGTTAGTACCCTTGTAGAAAAATTGGGCTTGACTATGCTAAAACATTTTAGACCATATAGGTTGCAGTAATTGAATAAATGTGGAGAGGTTAGGGTTATTAAACAAGTCTTGGTGAGCTTCACAATTGGGAAGAATAATGATGAGGTGTTGGGAGGCCATGGCAGTAAGGTAGGAAAGTGATACATGGCGGATACAGAAATAAGTACAGCTTTGTCAAAGATGGAAAATCTGTTACTCTTGTTTTATTAACATTGAAATAGGTTTATGAGGATCCATTAAAATTGAGAGGTGAGAATGAAAAGAAAACCAAAGAGAGGCAAAAGGGGAGTGAAACCAATACTTCAAACAATAGAGAAAAGAAAGTCAAAAGTGAGTTTCTTTGCAAAAGAGAGTGAAATAAAGAGGGCTTTGGTAGAAAACTAGCCTTTAATATTGCTGGCCTATAAGGAATCTACCTCAATTTTGAGAAAACTAACCAACTCTTCCCTAGTTTGGCTATTTCTTTATAGTAGGAATTTGGAGACTTGTTCCCTAAAGATATGACTAGTGGGTTACCACCCATTTGAGGCATTGAGTATCAAATTGATTTTATACCTGGAACTGTTATTCTAAATTGCCCAGCTTATCCCAAGAGACAAAAGAGCACTGAAGGTAAGTGGAGGAATTGATGAACATAGGATATGCGAGGAAAAATATGACGAGTCCATTTTCCATTCTAGTGCTACATGTAATTGTGCATTGATTGCAGGACAATCAACAACACAATAGTAAAGCATTGACATCCCATACCTAAGTTAGATGATATGCTTGATGAACTACATGGATCATGTATATTTAGTAAAATAGATCATAAAAGTAAATATCACTAAATTAGGATGAAAGAAGGAGAAGAATGGAAAGTTACTTTTAAGATTAAATATGGATTGTATAAGTGGTTGTCATTTGGATTTACTAATGCACCCAATACTTTCACGAGAGTATTGAACCATGTTTTGTGTGCATTCATAGGTATAATTCGTAGTAGTTTACTTTGATGTGTGCTCGTTCTCTTGAAGTAGGAAGAACTTTATGCTAACGTTAAAAAGTGTGCATTTTGCATGGAAAAGTTGTTTATCTTGGTTATGTTTTGTTAGTGCAAAGGCTATTGAAGTGGATGAGAAAATCAAAACCTTCAAGGAAAGGCCAATACCTAAAAGCATAACGGAGGTAAGAAGCATTCACTAACTTTTATTGCATTATCTTAAAGAATTTAGCACAATTGCCACGCCTCTCATTGATACTGTGAAAAAGAGTGTACAATTCCATTGGAGCATTGAACAAGAACATGAATTTAATACTAAATCGGTTGTGTTCTAAACCTCTTTTAGCACTATCGATAAATTATTTTTTTTGAGATTGTATGTAATGTCTCAGGTATAGGAATTGGGGCTATTTTAAATTTTTAATGCAAGATACGAGACAAGGTTTATCCTACATATGACAAAGAGGTTGAGGCAAATTAAATTTTCAATGAAGAGATAAGCTGGGGCAGCTTTGAATTATCCTACATATGACAAAGAGGTTTATGCATTTGTTTGAGCTTTGGAGACATGGCAGTGCACCTATGGTTTAAGGAGTCTGTAATCCACACTAATAATAAGTCATTGAAACATCTAAAGGTTGAGGCAAATTAAACAAGAGGCATGCAAAGTTGATAGAGATGGATAGTTGCTAATGCATTATTAAGATGGATATGTACTTCTTGCTTCTTTAAGTGTCAATGCTTAGGTTTGAATATATTAAGGACATATAATATATACGTATTGTGACAAGGCTGCAATTGGTAAGTTTTATCTTGTGTGCCAAATCATTTCATGCATGAATTTTAGTACGTGAAGAACATGGTGGGGGCTTAACGGGGCGTTTTGGTATTAAGAAAATCTTACAGATGTTGCATGAGCATTTTTATTGGTCTAGGATGAAAAGAGATGTTTATCGGATTTGTAGTAGATGCATTACTTGTAAAAAGACCTTATCATGCCTTGAACATAACTGACTTGTTGTTTAGAGAAATAGTGTGACTCCATGGAATACCTAGGATTATTATGTCTAACAGGGATGTTAAATTCCTTTTTCACTTTTGGAAGGTATTGTGGGGTAAGTTGCGAAACAACTACTGTTTTCTACTAGTCACCCACAAATAGATAAACAAACTGAGGCAATTAGTTGAAAATTATCTCTACCCCTGTGGATTATAATAACTGAGAATTTGAAAAGTGGGGAGGATTGTTCATCATTTGTAGAATTTGCATGTAATAGGGCCATGGATTCTATTAATTTTTATTTGCCTTTTGAAATCATGTATGGTTTTAATCCACTAACTCCATTGGATAAATTCATTTACCTATTGATGAAAGTGGTAGTTTAGATGGGAAGAAGAAGATTGAATTTGTAAGGTCAATCCATGAGAAGATTTGATTTCAAATTAAGAAGAAGAATGAACATTATGCATCTAAAGCTAATAAAGGGAGGTGTGTAACATTTGAACTAGGTGACAAGGTTTGGGTACACAAGCAAAAATGATCCTTTTCTAACCCGCAAAGAAGTTCTAATCATTTTAGAGGAGGTGGAGAATTCCAAGTGGGAAAAGATTAATGACAATGCCTATAAATTGGATCTTTCAGGTGAGTATAATGTGTCTGCTACTTTCAATGCTGCTGAACTTTCATTCGTTGATGCAGGTGGAAATTCGAGGTAGAATCCTAAAAATGGAGGCAATGATGAGAATCATGGGACGAAGGCTAGCAAGGATCTGTTATTTGTGAAAAAAAGACCATGATAGGATCCATGGAGGGCAACAACCATACAAAGTTCAGGTCCAACATGAAGAGAAATCAGGGACGAGATCAAGAGCGTAGAAGACCAAGGAAGCCATGGGCAAGCTACATGGGCCGAGTCTTCGATTACAATGAGTAAAACATCAAGTTTCATGTTGGCATGGAAGAGGAACTAAGATAGTGCATTCGGTCTAAGAAGAAACGAAGCCACGGGTGCAAAATTTCAACCCATAGCCAAATCAACTGAACGGGGTGTGTAAGAGAATACACGGTGCGTGCACGTAATACAAAAATTTGAAGGCAGTTTAATTTTTCCTTTTTCGTTTAGAACTCTATTTGTTTGAATTTTTCTTGATGTTTTACATTTTAAGTAGGGTTTTATAGTTTTCCCTTTATATAGGGGTCATTCCTTTCATTGTAAAACAACACATTATTATTGAGCAACTAAATCAAAGCAAGGTTGCTTTCTTCTTTGATATGATCCATGCCAAGAAATTGAGAAAGAAAGGTGGATCAATAAAGACTCCAAGATCGTCTAGGAACAGATTTAAATGACACGCAACCCTTCACTTATATTGAAGCAAGGACCTTGGTATAATGGAAATGTCACAATCAATTCGTTAATATCTATTGATCCCTAATGGATTTCCTTAAATCACGCTTATTCCACAATCAAATACGGAAAGTATCTAAATTTGCATGCAAGCATCACAACTCAGCAAAATAATTAATTATTAATAAGAAAGACAATGTAGCTATATCAAGAAGATTTTTTTTTTAATGGCAGCCAACCAAAAAGTCACCAATTTAGGAAACTAAACTTTTAATTCACACAATCTCGAGATGTTCTCCTTGAGGAACTTTATTGCCAGATTATTTCAAAGCTTGTATCATGGAAATCCATCCTTGTGGAACATGTGGAGCTTCTTCCTTGGGCCACCAAGAACTTACTTCTGTTCAAATATCAATCAGCCATCGAGAGTTTTCTTGAACCTTTTAGCTCAAGCTCTTGTAACCGGGCCAATTGGAACTTGAAAAGAATCTGCATTTCGCTTATTAGTTGTGCCCTCATCTTTCTTTTTCTTCATTAAACTCAATATCTAATTTATCAACGTTTAATACGTTTTAGCATTCAAAATAAATTCATAGTAAGGTTCATAGTTTTCTAATTAAGGGTCAAGTTTTTCCATAACTTTGGTTCCTTGATTCAATAAATTATTAAGTCAAACCTCAAACTAGAATTTAGCTCTCTTGGGTTGTGATTCAATATTGTGTGGATTTCGGATCTACTCTTGCAATGTGGGTTCACATCAGACCAATGACGAGATCACAAGCAAAGAAGATTAAGGAAGTCGTTCAGTTACTTGTCCAACATATGTGGGCCAAGAGTTGATTGAGCAATACACAAAATTTCAATATGGACATAAAAGAAGAACCAACCTTAGTGTACTTAATTCAAGCTAAATTAGAAGAAGTGAAGCCTGGAATGTAGCTAGAAAGTGTAGCGCAGGCAGGCAAAATAGGTTGAGCATGTATGGGTGCAAAATTTCAACTCGTAGCCAAATCAACTAAACGACGAACGTACGAGAGATGGTGTGTTAGTGTAACACCCCAAATTTTCACAAATCTTGAAATTTTACTAAAAATCCACTTTTTATATTAAAGGCAGGAAAAGTGAAAATAAATTTCTTTAATATCCATAAATTTCAATAAAACATGAGAATTGTATTTTAGAAAACACAATCACCTAACTAATTAAATAACATGTCTTATAATGTATAAAACAAACTAATAAATTGAAAGATTTCATTTTTTGAATTGTCTTGGCAATCCGCATCACCATCTTGCCACAGTTCCAATCGACCCGAATTAACTTGTAAAATTATTGTAAGAGTGAGTATTTAAAAATACTAGTAAGATACGTACAATTTCCATTCACAATTATAAAATAATAAAATAAACACTTCATACCATTTTTCTTTTATGAAGTATATCGGTGACCAAGCAACATAACAATCTTAGGTCATCTTAAATTCCCATAGGATTTCATATCTCTTTCTAAAAAACCCGTTGGCAATTCACGTATATTTAATTGAATATAAAAGTATATGGAAACAAACCACTCGCACAAAAGTATCTTACCTTGATTTTGAAAGTTTGGAAAGAACAAAATCTTATACGTAATAATTCTTGCAGTATTTATTGTTGAAATTTTCAATTAAGTTTTTAGTTAGCTTGAAAAACTGTGTAATACAAGTAATTTAGATAATAATTGATTTCAAATGATAGAGTTAGTAGTATAATCTATTATTGGTTATCATGGTACAATCATCCCGTTAAAAATAGTCCACTTGGCCAACTTGTACTTGGTTTCAAAATGAAATTTGAATTATACTATACTATTTGTTTTATATAATTTCTTGAAATTCTTGATTGTGTCTTCATTCAATTCCTTCATTCCTTCCTTTTGTGGGTCCTTTTTCTCACAAGCCTTTTCCTTCCTCAATTCCTTGTTCTTCCGATTTGAAACTCACAAGGGTGAAAATTTTTAGTTGAGTCTATTAGTTACTTAGAGAACTTGAAACAAAACATTGAGAGAAAAAAGACTAGAGTGGTGAAATTATTAGAGAGAAAAAGCCAAATTGTGTAAACACGAGTGCAAACACGCGAGGCATATAAATTCTAGTTATTAGGGTATCTAATAAAGAAGAATCATTATCTAGAGAGGGAAATAACTTATTCATGATAAAAGCCATGCAACAACAATTCATGCAGATGAATGTAGTATTTGGAGAAATTGGAGATAGAATGGATTGACAGGATACGATGAATTCAAACTTACAAAGGGGACAACCTAGAGGAGTTCCTAATGTTGTGAGGCAAGGTAGGTGTGATCCTAGAGTTGAATTTGATGATGTGAATGAATTGCATAGCTAGAATGAAGATGTTCAATCATTGGAGACCGAAGTTGTTAGGATGAGAATTAGAGGGGTTAGGCTTGAAAAGGGGGCAAAAAGGAGATTCTAGAGACTTTGGTGGAGATAGGGTTGATTGGGATTTGGGTAGCATTAAGATGAAAATTCCATCATTCCAATGTAAAAACGATCAGAAGGCCACAATGGCTATTGAATAGTTTGAATGGGGAGATATCCAGTGTAGTGGAATTACAACATTATGTAGAATTGGATGATTGTTACATGTGGCTGTGAAGGTGAAGAGGCAATTAAAAGGACTAGCTAGATATTGATCAGGCTCTAATCCTTCTTAGAAACCGAAGTGGGATATTAATAGAAATAATTGGGCTCTTTCAAAGGTTGACAAGAGGAAAAGAGGAAGTAGCTAGCAAAATAAAACCCAAGGCGGATTCTCGACCTTCTAGGAATTGGGATATTAAGTGTTTTAGATGCTTAGGTTAATGGCACATTGATTTTCAATGCCTAACACAAAAGGGAAATGATCTTACATAATAATGGAAAGTGGTAAGTGACTGTGATAGTGATGAGATGCCAAAATTGGAGGGTGCTAGTGATGTTGATGGAGTAGAGTACTCGATGATAGGTGGAACACTAGTAAGAGGCCTGCTCTTAGCACACAAATCAATGTGGATGACATGGAGCAACAAAGGGAGAACATCTTTCATGCAAGATGCCATCTCAACAAGAAGGTATACAGTATGATTACTGATGGGAGAGTTGTACCAATGTTGCTAGTACTACCCTTGTAGAAAAATTGGGTTTGACTATTCTAAAACATCCTAGATCCTATATAGGTTACAGTGGCTGAATGCATATGGAGACACTAAGCAAGTCTTAGTGAGCCATACTATTGGGAAGTATAGTGATAAATGATGTATGATGTGTTTCCTATGCATGCTGGGCATAATTTGTTGGAATGTTATGGTAGTATGATAGGAAATTGATACATGACGGATACAAAAAATAGGTGCGGCTTTGTCAAAGATGGGAAATTTGTTACTCTTCTTCCACTAATACCGAAACAGGACAATGAGGATCAATTGAAATTTAGATGCTAGGAAAAGAAGAAAAGCAAAGAGAGGTAAAATGAGAGCGACCTTGATGCTTCAAAGAAAAGAGAAAATAGTGGAGCTCTAAAAGAGAAAAGAAAAAAAGTCTTCGGAGAGAAAAGAAAAGTCAAAAGTGTGTTTCTTTGCAGAAGAGGATGAAATAAAGGGGCTTTAGTGGAAAATCACTCATTGATATTACTGATCTACAAGGAATCATACTCAATTTTGAGGAAATTTACCAACCCCTTCCTAGTTTAGCCATTTCTTTGTTACGGGAATTTGGAGACTTGTTCCTCGAAGACATGCTTAGTGGGTTATCACCCATTGGAGGCATTTAGCATCAAATTGATTTTATACATGCAGTATTTCAAATCGACGAGCTTATAGAAGTAATCCTTGAGCAGTGTATCTTCAAAGCTAAGTGGAGGAAAGCATGAGTCCATGAGCCACACCAGTACTACTTATACCTAAAAAGGATGGGATTTGGAGAATGTGCATTAACTGTAGGACAATCAACAATATAATGTTATAGTATCATTATCCCATACTTAGGTCATCATATTCTTGATTAACTGCATTGATTATGTTATTAGTCAAATAGATGTTAAAATCGGATATCAGCAAATTAGGATGAGAGAAGGAGATAAATGGAAAACTACTTTTAAGTCTAAATTTGAATCGTATGAGTGGTAAATTATTCCATTTGGTCATAGTAATGGACTTTGCATTTTCATGAGATTAATGAAGTAGTTTGATGACATTCTAGGGTATAGTAAGAACTTAGATGAGCATATAGAGCATTTGAGGTGTGTGTGCTTGTTGTCTTGAAGCAACTATATGCTAACTTTAAAAAGTGTACATGTTCCATGAAAAAAGTTGTTTTCCTGGTTATGTCTTTAGTGCAAAGGGTATTGAAGTGGATGAGGAGAAAATCCAAGCTATCAAGGAAGGCCAACACCTAAAACCATAATTGAGATTGTGAAAAAGAGTATAGGATTCCATTGGGCCTTTGAACAAGAATATACATTTAATACTATTAAGGATATGTTGTGTTCTACACCTATTTTAACGTGACCTAACTTTAGCAAAACTTTTGAGATTGAATGTGATACCTCAGGCATAAGGATTGGAGCTTCTCTTAATGCGGGATAAGAGACTAATAGCGTACTTTTGTGAAAAGCTAAGTGGGGAAGTTTTGAATTTTTGTAGTATGACAGTACTTTTAGCACTTGTTCGAGCTTTGTAGATTTGGTAGCACTAAGGCTAAGGATTTTGTAATCCACACTGATCATGAGTCATTGAAACATCTAAAAGGCCAACATAATTACACAAGAGGCATGAAAGGTAGATGAAGTTTATGGAGACCTTTCCCTCTATCATTTGGTACAAACAAAGTAAAGAGAACATAGTAGCTGATGCATTATCAAGGAGATATGTACTTCTTACTTCTTTAAGTGGAAAGATGTTTGGGTTTGAATATGTTAAGGAAATGCATGTTAATGACCTTGATTTTTCTAACATTTATATATAATAAAGGTGCAATTGATAAATTTTATAAGAATGATGGATATTTGTTTAAGGAAAAAGGGTTATGTGTTCCTAAGTGTTCTATGTGTGTATTATTAGTATGTGAAGTATATAGTGGGGACCTTAGAGATGTTGCATGAACATTTTTATTGAATTAAAATGAAAATAGATATTAAACGCATTTGCAGTAGATTCATTGCATGTAAAAAGGCCAAGTCTAAAGCTACCACATGGTTTGTATACACCTTTACCTATTCGTAGTGAACCTTTAGTTGATATATCTATGGACTTTGTCTTGGCATTGCCTAAAACCAAAAGAGGAAGAGATTCCAAATAATTGTTGGCATGGCTTAGTTTGAGGAAGAAACATGGCCTTTCGTGAATACGATGAATAGTCACATGAAACACCCAATGCTTGATTTCAACAAAATTTTCCTTTTTGTAAAGCCAATCAAAGAAGGAGAAGATGACGATGATGATAACTAGGATTCAAAAGAAAACCTCGACCAATCCTAAGGTTTATTCATTATTATCTTCTTGACTTTCCTTGTTTTATATGAAAACTCTTATTGCTGGCTAATGGGTGTATCCCATGAATAGCGTGTTGTTTGTTTGGTTTTGAATATTGATTACTTGCTATACTTTTGTGAAATAGAGATGTGGTTTATCCTCACCAGAGAGCTTACCATTGTGAATGTTTTTAAGCTTTTGGTGAATATAAATGCGTCTTTTAACGACGTTTTGTTCGTTATGTTCTGTTGTTACATTTATGTTTCAAGGAAGTCATGGGATTACTTATTCAAGTTACATAAGCTGAAACTTTGGTTACAATGAGCAAAACATCGAATTTCATGTTGCGCATGGAAGAGGAACCCAAATTGTTGAATTGTTAAAGGAACTAAAAATGAAGACTTGTCGGATTAGTATGCTATTGCTAGTATAAAATGGGATACTGTAGCATGTGTTATTCCCAAAACGAAGAAGTCGAATAGTTCATTTTTTCGGACACTATTTTTTTAGATTTCTTTCTTGAAAGTTCTAGAGGTGCAATTTCTTTTAAGAAATCAATTCAATACCAAATCATCCATTGGTATCAATTTTGTTGTGGAAAAGGCATAAATCGATTTCAAGAACCATTTTTTGAAATTCTTGGTTGTGATTTCATTCAATTCTTTTATTCTTCCTTTTTTAGGTATTTCTCAAGTCTTTATCCTTCTTAAATTTCTTGTTCTTGTGGGTTTGACTCTCACAAGAGCGAAAATATTTTACTAAATGATAATTAGCTCCTAGGAGAACTTGAAAGAAAGAATTGAGAGGGAAAAGGCCAAGTGATGAGATTATTAGAGGAAATAAGCTAAGTTTGAGTGAAACACGTGAGGCATATAAATTCTAGTTATTATGATGTATGATAAAAAAGAATTAATATCTAGAGAGGGAAATAATCAAGCCTTAATGATGAGAGCCATGCAACAACAATTCAAGCGGATGAATGTGGTATTTGGAGAAATTAGAGATAGAATGGATCGGTAGGATACAGTGATTTCTAACTTACAAAGGGTGCCACTTAGAGGAGTTCCTAATGTTAGGAGGCAAGGTAAGCGGGATCCTAGAGTTGAAGCAGGTGATGAGAATGGAGTAGATAGGGCCAATGATGATGATCAAATATCGGAGGCCAAAGTGGGTAGGATGAAGAATAGAGGAGATATGTGTGAAAGTGGGCCTAGAGGTATGATCCCAGAGACTTTGGTGGAGATAGAGTTGATTAGAATTCAGGAAGCATTGAGACAAAAACTCTTACATTCCAAGGTAGAAAACAATCCAGAGATATATTTAGAGTCGAAAAAGAAGTTGGAGTTGATCTTTGATTGTCGTAAGTATTCAAAGGAGAAAAAGGTGAAACTAGCTGTGATAGAGCCTTGGCAACAAGTAGGAGGAGGAATCATGAGAAGCCTATTGAAACATGGGGTGAGTCAAAGGCGATAATGAGGAAGAGATTTATACCTAATCATTATTATATGGAGATTTATTAAAAACTTCAAAGCCCTTAGTCAAGGTACGAGGAGTGCAAAGGCTGACCATCTGAATATGAAGATAGTTATGATTAGGGCTAATGTTCACGAGGATCGGGAAGCCACGGTCGCTAGGTTTTTGAATGGTTTGAATATGGAGATAGCCAATGTAGTGTAATTACAAAATTATATAGAGTTGGAACAACATGTAGCTATGAAGGTGGAGAGGTAATTAAATAGAAAATGAGCACTTAGGTATTCTTCGGGTTATTTGAGTTGTAATCCTTCTTGAAACCAAAGTGGGATGTGATGGAGCTATTTCAAAGATTGACACCGAACCACCAAGGGGAAAAGAGGAAGTAGCTGGCAAAATAAAACCAAAGGTTGATTCCCAATCTCCTAAGAATAGTGATATTATAAGTATTTTAGATGTTTGGGGTTTAGGGCACATTGTTTCTCAATGCTTAAACAAAAGGGCAATGATATTGCGTGATGGCGACGGAGTAGAGTACCCAGTGATAGGTCAAACACTTGTTATGAGGCGTGCTTTCAGTACACAATTCAAGGTGGATGACATGGAGCAACAAAGGTAGAATAAGTTTCATACGAGGTACCATATCAACAAGAAGTGTGTAGTATGATTATGGTTGGGGAGAGTTGTTCCGATGTTGCTAGTACTACGCTTGTAGAAAAATTCGGCTTGACTATGCTAATATATCTTAGATCCTATAGGTTGAAGTGGTTGAATGAATGTATAGACTAGGGTTAATAGGCAAAGTCTTGGCGAGCTTCACAATTAGGAAGTATAGTGACGAGGTGATGTGTGACGAGGCATATTGGGCATATATTATTGGGGAGGTCATGGCAGTATGATAGGAAAGTAATACATGATGGGTACAAAAATAGGAATAACTTTGTCAAAGATGGGAAATCTGTTATTCTTGTTTCATTAATCCCAAAACAAGTCAATGAGAACCAATTGAAATTGAGAGGTAAGGAAGAGAAGAAAAACAAAGAGAGGCAAAACTAGAGTGATAATGATACTTCAAAGAAGAGACAAAATCGTGAGGTGGTTGAAAAGAAAGAGATAAGAGTGGAGCCATATGAAAGAAAAGAAAACCATCATTTCTATTCATTTTCATCCAATTTCTCAATCAAAAGTTGTGAAATGATGAATAAACACTCTCATTTAGAAAACTTTCAAAAAAGGAAAATAAAGAACTAATGCCCATATTCCCAAAAAATTTTAAAAAATGCAAAAGAGACCCAAATAAATTATTAAAATTAGAAATAAAAAATTAATTTTATTTTCTAATTTAAATAGGAGAGTATATTCGTCAATTCATAGCTTTTATTGAGAAAATGAACAAAAATGGATAGTAATGTTTGTTTACACCATAAAAGTGTAATTAAGTGTGAAATTGCCAAAAAATGAAATGTATAGACGTTTTTCAGAATAATAGTGAAGGTAGGGATACAAACTACCCTCTTACTAATTATTTGGAACTCATTTGTAATTTTTGAAAAAAAAATTAAGACAATGATTGCAATTAGTTATTTCTTTTTCTTATTTTTTTATTTAAATAAAGGGTAAATTTATCATTTCATTGCTTTTAATTGGAAAAATGGATGAAAACGATCTTTTGCGCAACGAAAGGTGAAGAAAATATTAAAAAATGAAAGGTAAGGACGTTTCTGCAATAATAGTGAAAGGAAAGAGCGTTATTTGCTAACTACAATACATTCTCCATTTGCTATTTGATTTTTTTTTGACTAGAATTGTAATAACCCGACCTTTGTGTCCAAATCATTAACTTACGTACTTTCCGCTCTAGGAGAGTCCGAGCCCATCTTACCCTACATGACTTTCTGTCCAGTACTCCAAAATTGAACACATGACATCCCCTTAAGAGAAACTTAGTATGAATCCTAGTATCAATTGGAAGTTGTCCAATTGGTTGGTGATTCAACCTATGTCTTGCTTAAAGGAAATGTCATGTGTTCAAATCTTGGGGACAAGATAGAAATACACGAGGGGTAGGATGGCTCAGTCTTTTCCGGAGTGGAGAGAACATATTATATAAGGGCTTGGACATAAGGCCTAAATTGTCGTTTCATGTATTGTCCGCTTTGGATGGACCTAAGTACATCTTACCCCTCATGACTTTCTGTCGTGTTCCCTAGGATTCAAATAAATGATCTTCCCTAAAGACACTTAATTGTGTACACAATCTTTGAAAATCCTTGGACAAATATTCGATAATATCAAGCTAATCCAAGGAAAACTCCGAACTTCTGATACATTGCAAAGGCCAATTTGTTACTGGTTCTATTTTGTTTAGATCCACAGCTATACCTTCTTTAGTGATAACATGGCCAAGAAAAGAGACTTGGTTTAGCCAAAACTCGCACTTTTTGAATTTTGCGAATAATTGCCTTTCCTCTAGGATATCTAGTATGATTCACAGATGCTCCTCATGTTCTTCTTTTGCTTTAGAATTGATAATATGTCATCAACAAAAATAATGAAAAATTTATCCAAGAATTCTATAAAAACTCAATCATAAGGACCATGAAGGCTGCAGGAGCATTTTTTACACTAAAGGGCATCACCAGAAATTTGGAATGCCCGGATCTAGTACTAAATGCTGTCTTGGATACATCTTATGCTTTCATTTTTAGCTGATGATATCCTGAACTAAGGTCAATTTTGGAAAATACAGTTGAATAAATCATCAATACGAGGAAGGTGATATTTATTTTTTATAGTGACCTTATTTAGTTCTCAGTAATCGATACTTTACCTCATCGATCCATCTTTCTTTTTGACAAATTGAACCAGTTCTCCCAAGGTGAAAAGCTAGGGTGAATAAAGCCTTTAGATAGTAATTCATCTAATTGCAATCTCAACTCTTTTAACTCAACTGGAGCCATCCGGTAAGGTGTCTTTGAAATTGGGTTGGTTCCAGGGATTAGATCCATAGTAAATTATATTTTTCTATCTGGCGGTAGACTTAGTAAATCTTTCAAACAAACATTTTGAAAGCCAATCCATCCCCGGGATTATATCAACAATTTGAAGGGTTATTGCTACTAAATTTGATCTAAGGGAAACAAATCCTATTAATATAGAAATTTCTAGGATAAGGAACTCAGTTTTCTGTGTAAGTCGAGAAGGCATGGTGACTTCAAATTTAGATCTCATAGGAATAGTTTGAAATTCACACTTATGCAGAAATTGGTTATCTATAAATGAATACGTTGCACTAGAATCAAAGGGTGATTATCGATTTTCCACTGACTAAAAGTGTACTTGAAGCCACATCATTATTTTATGTTCCCAATGCTGCTCCACCAGCAAAAACTCTTGCTGGTGCTGGTGCTGTATTACTTGACTTTGATAGACAATCTTTCTCATATGTCCTGGTTTGCCACACTTGTAACATTCTCCTTGCCCTAGCTGACATCCACCATGATTTTTTCCATATTTGCTACAAGTTGGAGGCGCTATTGAAGCTGATAGATTCTCATGTTTGTTCTTCTTGTTCTGAAGACTCTTATAAGGATAAATAATATTACTTGTACATAATTTTTTATACATCAAGGTGATAATTTTTTGTAAATCAAGGTGTCACCTTGATGTACAAAAAAATCATGTATACCAAGCAAAGCCCTTCTTATAATTAGTGTCATTGGTTCTTTTCTTATTGTTCCACCTTGGTTTGGATTGTTGTAGTTTATTCCACAGCTTGGATGAATAATTTAATTTTTAATTCACATTCCTAGCTTCATGGGCTTTTACTATTTTTAGTTCCGCTTGCTCAGCAATTAATTCCCTATCAGCAATCACTGAAAGGTTCGTCGCTTGAGTTTTAGCCATTCTAACGTCTTGATTTAGTTCTGGATATAACCCCTCAAGAAAACATTCGATGTTGAGTTCATCAGTACTAACCATATAAGGTGCGAATCAAGACAATTCATCAAACTTCTTAATATATTCGATAACTGACTGCCTCACCATCAGAGTTGGATAAATTCATTAAGCTTTTGGGATCGGATGGAGGACAAAAAATATTTACTCCTATAGACTTCACAAAAACAAGCCCAAGTTATTTGATTTGTGTTCTCGATGCACTGAATACTATCCCACCAATGTCCTGCATTTCCTCTTACCATAAAGGTGGCACAATTAACTTTATATTCCTCGAGAATCTGCCAAACAAAAACATCTTTAAAATTATTTGTGATTGAGAGATGAAATAGAATTGTCAAGCTAGATGGTGATTAGGAAGAATCTATCCGTGGGAAAAGTCCGAAAATGATATTATCATTGTCGTTTTCCCTCCACTGCCTTTTTCTATTTTTATCATTTGAGGTGATATATCCAAGCTATTTGACCTTTGATTTAAATGAGGTCGCTGCACATCATAAGTGTTTGATTTTTTTTCCTCCAAAGAGTCAAAGCAATAGTTTAATAATTTAGTTAGTCAATTGCATGCTCTAACTGGCGGAACCACTATAAAATTCCTTGTAATGGAACCACTCTATCTCATAGTTCTCCTTGATCGTATCTTCACATATCATGTTTATTAATCTATTACTCTTCTAGTAGAAGTTTTATTAATTCGAGCAATAGTTGGAAATTTCCTTATTTCGTTATGTTTTCCTCCCTCTGATAGAAAGAGATTCACATGCTTTAAATAAATCATGAAAGATACATACATTTTGACAAATTATTATTCCATTTAAGGAGTCTGCCTAAAAACATCATTAGAATCTGCCTACACATTTTATCCATCCAAATTTGCCAAAATATATTATTTATTATTACAATAAATAGGAGGTTAAATCCATAGATGAACACAAATTTGTTACTAGACCCACCATCGAACAGGGACGAAAGCGAAATTATTCGTTTGGAAATTTCTCGAAAAGATAATCATTGGTTCTTCTCTCCATCGGAACAATAGGGCCATAAGCTCATTCAAAACATCATTTATTGTTAACCAAGGAAAATGATTCATGGTGAAGATAAGATACACTTGGGCTAGAAAAAATTTTATTTGTGAAGATAATATCTAAGATACAATTGAATTTTTATTTGTGAATAAAATTTTTATGGAATACAATTCAAAAATCATTTGTTTTGATCATTTCTTCGATTTTTGAATTGTATTGAATTCATTTTCTATTTTAGAATGAACAGTGACCTTATGAAACTTTTTTTTAATCTTAACTAAGTTTAATTCATTAAATTTAGTAAGAGGTTCATTCCCATAATGTCTTGAATGAATGTGATGGTGATATTCTAGGTTTTGGATGGATCTAATAACCACAAACTTATTGTAAAGGGTTTACAATATGGTTCTAATTGAGTTGATTAGTGTAATAAACATTCTCTACATCTTAAAAGATTCTGATTCACATCATAACAATATGAATTTTGGAACCCACAAAAGACTGAAAAAAATTCCATGAAAGCTAAAATCAGATCTTAAAGCATGACCCCAATGATTTTTTGAATCTAAGAACCAAAGTTATTGATGGACCTTGACCTTGTAATTACAAAAATCATGAACCTTGCTATAAGTGTTGAATGCCACAAAGATTATAAACTTTGATAAGTTCTAATTAAGAACAAGTAGAAATTTAATCTCACTTTATCAACTCTATCAAAATAATAGTTTTTTACAATGAAAGAATGAGGTCAAATATGTAGGCAATAACAAACAAACCCTAAATACCTTGTAAAACATCAAGAAAATATTAAACAAATAGAGTGATTTTCTATTTAAAAACAAATAGACATGCATAAATTATTTTTGCTGGAATTACCAAGTGGAAAGAGGCCTCTTGAAAATACAAGTTCAAACATTTGATTGATCTGGATTTGAGATGTGTGATTGAACTTTCAAACTACTTGTGAATTTATTTCTCTATAAGCAATGTATTTTAGAAGATTATGAGAGCAAAATTACACTATGAATACTCTTAAGGAGGGAGAGGGCAGAGGAATTAGTTTTTTTAATCTTTAGCCATATCAATGGATTTAACCCCCTAAATGAAGGCTCGAACCCAATCATGAGCTTGATAAGGCTTCTTTCTTAGCACTAAGGAGGGAGAGGGCCGAGGAATTATTTTTTTAATCTTTAAGGGCATCAATGGATTTAACCCCCTATACACAAATTTGAATGGAGAAAATGAAGCAATATTTATTAGTTGCAGTTAACTAATTAAAAGTCAGTGTGTAGCTACACTATCTGTGAAGCTTTATAATATGGGATGGGGCTGATGCAACTCAGAGAAGATTAATTTAAGTAATTATGGGCATAATTGCAGCATGTTTGAACCTTATAAAAACATCTTAAAATTTAACAGAAGTCATTATCAATATCATCTCAGTTTTCGTCATATAACTTCCAATCATTTGAGGATACCATAAGGGATTATTTGTCCTAACTTAGTATTAGATATTAAGTGAAGGAATTGATGAGCAAGGGGTATGTAAGGGAAAGTATGAGTAGGGCATAATCTGACGGATATTTAAATGTTCAATAAAAATCCGATTAGTTATGTTATCTGATATCTGATCCGATAACGCGATACGAACTTGAAAAAATTATAAAAATAAAAATTTCATTTATTTTTTCATTAAAAATCATAGTCTCAACAAGATTTTAATTAATTATTTATTTTAAAAAAATATTTGGACGATCTTGATGGGCTCACTTATTATATTAGAAGGCTCAAATCAAATTTTTTATCCAAGTGACGCTCATTTTAACTTCTATTTAAAAGAGACTTTTCTTGAATGTTTTAGTGATATTCTAATGTGGGATACTAGCTTTTAAAGGATTCCCCTCTTTGGATTTAGTGATCTTTCAATGTGGGATATTAATCATAATCATTTGTTAATTCTAAGTGTTTACTTGTTTACTTTATTATTTTCATTAAAAACCGTAGCATCAATAAGATTTTAATTATAAACAATATCAATTTGAACAAAGTAAATTATTTTGGACATATTATTTGTTAGTTTTTTATGTTCTAATCAATAAATTAATTATTAGTTTTTATCTTATTTAATGAAAAAAATTAAATCTCTTCAAGATTTTCAATTAAAAATATTATACTATTATATAATAATTTATTATTTAAAAATTACGTGTATAATACAATTTTCAAAATAAAAAAATAGTGTCATAAATTATGTGATAATATAAAAAATATAATATATTATTACAATAAATAGGATCGGGTTGACCTATATCCATATTTGATTTATTTAGTGAACTGATTATGGGATTCAGATCTCAATCGGGTTATTGGATTGATACTCTAAATCCATCACCCATTAATTTCATCTGATTCGGATCGAATTCGGATCAAAATCCAATACACTGACAGCCCTAAGTATGAGTCCATGCCCCGTGCTAGTGCTACTAGTGCCAAAGAAAGATGGAATCTGGAGATTGCGTGTGGATTACCATGCCTTCAACAATATGATGGTAAAGTATCATCATCCTATTTTTAGGTTAGATGACATGTTAGACGAAATATATTACTCATGCATAATATTTAGTAAAATTGATCTTAAAAGTGGTTATCATCAAATTAGGATGAGGGAAGAGGAAAAATTGTTGTTAATTGTTGTAGAATAGTAGATTCAAAATATATTGTTTCTGTTTTAAAATTTTTTTTTTTGGCTAAAAAGTTTGTTTTTAAAGTCTAATATTAATATTAACTATATATTTAATATATTTTATATACGAGTCACTTATCTGTCATTATTTCTATCAACGTATTAATTTAAAAAAAAATAAGATAAATGAAACCCGAACAAAAGGCTATATCACATTGAACTTTAAAAGTTAATTTATGCATCGTCATGATATATGTACAATTTATTACTCTATCATTGACATTTTTTTTTTCTTTTTCAATCTTGAGTTAGTTACTATTTCATGTTGGTAAGTATTTTTTTTTTTTTTTGATTGAGCTAGTAGGGATGAGACTAACTCTAAGTTGATATAAATTGTAACTTATTGAAATTGAATAACAAGATAGAATTTGTACGTAACATTTGTTTGATGATTTCAAGTTTTGATAGTAGAAATTATCAAAGCCTCTTAGAGAGATGAATTTCACTCTAGAAGAGCAATCATCTAACTGGTGTCACTAACTTTCTAGAAACTAAGTTAGCATTGTGCATCTATGTATGATTCTGCACAAAAGTTGCACCCATTAGCTTGGAATGAGAAATCTTCTCAGCTTGTATCTAGCGAATACAATTATACCTTTGAGCAAGTCTGAATTCGATTCAATCTCAATAGAATAGAAGACATGCAAGTGTATAAGATGTATATGATAATTAACAAAACTTTAACCTTAGAATTAATTATGAAGTCACACAAAGTTATTTCATGAGAAGATACTGATTAATCTATTCATGTCATATTTTTCTTCTCCTAGAATAACAATTTAATTTGTTATTTATTATTATTATTATTATTATTATTATTATTTTATGTATGTCAATCTTGAAGGTAGAAATCTCAATTTGACACATTAAATGCATTGGGTGAAAAGATATTTGAGAATCTGAAAATCTAAGTGGAGAGAGTCAGACGGTCAAATTATATTTTTCTTCTATAATTTACTCATTATATGCACTGTTTGAAAATATTTTTGAAATTTGAAAATAAATGAGAGCTCGAGATGTTGATGTGTAGGATCATCGGGATATGTAATTTGATGGAAAGGCATCGAGATGATAGAAGGACAAGTACGAGTAATAACCCAAATTGTCACTGAACTTTGCAAAAACTTTTCACAGGATCACTGAATTTTAAAAAATCATCCCCAAGTAATCATTGAACTTTACAAATGGTTTTCAAGGAGTCACTGAACTTTGCAAAAGGATTCCACGACACCACTAAACATTAAAAATCACCTCATTCATCATTAAATTTCGCAAAACGTTTTCCAGGGGATCATTAATTCAGTGATCCTGTCAGTGCAGCAAAAAAAATTACACGAACTTGTCAATAAGGCCAGGGAAGTGTTTCAGCTTAACAATTTTAAGCAACATAAACCTGCAAAAATGTTAAGGCTTTGAACAAGGAAGAACATGCAAGCCTATCGGAGGAGAATAGGCAAATATCTTAAAATTTCCCTACTAAAATTTATATGTAGAAAGAGAGACAAAGAAAAAACAAAGAGTTTGTTTGGCTAACTTCATATGTATTTTTTTCCCAGTTTGTTTATCTTCTACACATTTTCTTATAGAACTCTCATCCTAAAACAAAAGCCAAAAAAAGAAAAAACGGAAAGAGAAAAAAGGGAAATTTTCTCTTGGTCTTCAAAAGGGGAATGTATAGGTCTAAATAATATAGAGTAATTGTGTATTTACCCTTACAACTCAATATATCTTTACATAATTTACCCAATCATTTTTCATTTGTGTATAGATTACCCTTTGGATTGATTATTATTACTTTGAATAAACTCTTACAGGTCAATAAGTTTCTATTAAATTATAAGATGAAGAAAATTGAATATAAATATGAAGCCAATTTTCATTAAAGATACCAAAGAGTTAATAGGCCATAGGAGCGGGCGAGCGGCACTTAAAACATACCAATTTAAATCCTTATCCATATGTAGTTTCTAGCAAACAAAAATGTATTAATTAAGCATTGATGATAATATGGAATATGGCAATCAAAAGATTACCTTTTGAGACAATTTTGGGGGCTAGTCGATACTCAACCGAGATTATCACAGCTAGGAACTGCGCCGTGATATTGTTGCAGAAGTCATCTTTTTCTATTTCATATATTTTTTGTTGTATAAATTGCTTAAATCATTTGAACCTCCTCTTTACAATAATGAAATTCATTGGACAAATTTCAAGGCCAAATTTCATTACTTGTCTGAGTAAAAACTAAAAAAGATTGAAAATAACTTTTCAGAACTAATTCAATTTACAACTCTTCAGGTCCATTGGGTCAATCATGTGTACTTATGAGGGGCTTCGATTTGGGAGTAGACGCCTAAAAGAGATGACTCTCCATTGCTTAAGAGACTACTAACCATTCGGGACCTATTCATCTAAAAAGAGGGCCTATTTCTAGGTGCTCTAGTGTAGGACCTATCAAAGATGCTGGTAGCCCTTTCATGTCTCTACTCTCGTTTATAAATCGAATGGGTTAGAAATTCATATTCATAATGTGTTATAAACTAGAGAGTTGAGCCCACAGTATTCTACGACTACGATGGCTATGGCTATGGCTATGGCTATGGTAGCACATTAGTTAATTGTCTCATATTGATTAAAAGTTCTAATGAGAACGTGTCTATAATTTCAAATTGACTAGTCAAAGCAATTTCATAAGGCTGAGTCGTTCGAATTGGTGCAAATGTTTCCTCAAAATCAATATATTTTCATAATAGTCTTTTGTCTGCCATTACTTTTGTCTTGTCAGCTTTTGACTAATGGGAATCTTTTTAATAAAATTACTTTATTAAAGTCTTATCTCTTTTTGAGTGTCAATAGTGCTAGCAAGAATAACTTTTGAGGTGGTAGGCACATTTGAAATAATACATTTCTTGAATGATGAACCTTATATTTTATACCAGCTAAGACTTATTGGATACCTTATCTTATTGCAATCGTTCCCAACGTTGGACTAACATCAAATATGCTCAGACTGCAATTACTGATGTGTGCAGCCATACCAGCACTAACACACCAGATCCCATCATAACTTAACTTTGGTTAATTTATGATATATTTGTCTCATTGTACTATTGGAAACATTATGAGCATGATAACGGAAAAACATGATACAATTCAAGTTATACGTATCTAATATGCTGGCATTGTTGAAAATAAGTGGAATATTATTAAACCCTTTATGAGAATAGAATCCCGAATAAGAAATTATTTTAACTAAAATGGCTCTTACAACATTCGTTTGGAAGAGAGAAAAAAACTATCAAAAACAAACATCTCTATATCCTAATAAAACACACAATTAAGTCCTCAAATATTTGTCCTAAAGCATAAGATTAGATGTTTTGCCCGTGTTAGTGGAGAAATAATCATTTCTTCTTGGAAAAGTGGGTTTAGTTGAAATTAGACTTTTTGACTTTGTAATTGTGAGTGAACAATCCACACCAAAGAAACCTAAGTACAAAGCCTCATAGGTCGTGTAGCCACACACTGACTTTTATTTAGTTAATTGCACAATAGATGAACAAAAACCTTTTGGCACTTGTGCACTTTGGTCCCCAACTTCACGATTTCGTACATTTTTTTATCCTTTCTCCTCATTTTGCCTTGTTCTTTTCCTTTTGGGGTTTTTAACTGCAAAATCCATAATTAAACAATTATGAATAGAAATTCACTCAGTTTAATCAATAATTAGCTTGTTAAAGATTCCAATAAGTGTGCAAAATTTACCTATCAGATGGTTATTTATATAGTGTTCCTATCAAATAGTTTGTAAAGCCTTAAAACAATGGAGACTATTCAAATCTCCTTCCTATTATTTGGTTCATCATTCAACCAAAAATTTTCTCATAGTTTCCATAAGTGATAATCTTGGTACTACAGGTCCTCCAACCACTATTGGTCTTCTTTGTTATCTCCCATCTATGATCATTGACATTGGCAATTGAAAACATCAAAACCATAAATCCAAAACATGAAAAACCCATTCTTCTAGAGTATCTGTCAAAGGTTGAAGATCAAGGAAGGTGATAGGAGTCCCAATTGTTGGGGAACAAGGAGTTCTTGAGAATCCACGTGAGATAGATGAAATCAGAAAGACGGGAGTAGGTGCAGGATCACGCAATCCAGGAGGGCTTTGAGAATTACAGTTTAGGAGGTTCAAAAGTACTAGTGTTGGTCGAGTTTGGCAGTACTATAAGAAAAGACAACCATGTGGTGTATATAATACTAAAAAATAAGGGAAGTATGAGTCCATGCAATGTGCCAGTGCTACTAGTTCCAAAGAAAGATGAAATCTGGAGAATGTGTGGATTGCCAGGACTTCAACAATATAACGGTTAATTATTGTCATCCTATTTTTAGGTTAGATGACAGGTTAGACGAATTACATGGTGTATGCATATTTAGTAAAATTGATATTTAAAGTAGTTATAATCAAATTAGGATGAGGGAAGAGGAAAATTTGTTGTAGAATAGTAGATACAAAAAGATGTTTTCTTTTCTCTTTTTCTTTTCTCTTTTTTTTTTTTTTTGCTAAAAAGTTTATTTTTATAGTCTAATATTAATTTTAAATATATTTTAATAGATTTTATAGCTATCTCTAGTCACTTATATAGCATTATTTCTATCAACTTATAAATATAACTAAAATAAAATAAATGAAACCAACAAAGGCTATTATCACATTTAACTTTAAAAGTTGATTTATGCATCGTCATAGAACATTCAGCATAATATATATACAATTTATTACTGTATCATTGACCCTTTTTTTGTTTCATTTTTAATCTTGAGTTAGGTAAATTTCATGTTGGTAAGTATTTATTTGATTGAGCTAGTAGGGATGAGACTAACTCTAAGTCGATATATATTATAACTTATTGAAATCGAATAACAAGATAGAATTTGTACAAAATGTTCGTTTGATGATTTCAAGTTTTGATAGTAGAAATTATCAAAGTCTTCTTAGAGATGAATTTTACTCTAGGAGAGTAATCATCTAACTGGTGTCACTAACTTTGTAGCAACTTTGTTAGCATAGTGCATCTATGTATGATTCTGCAAAGAAGTTGCACCCATTAACTTGGAATGAGAAATCTTCTCAGCTAGTATTCTGCAAATACAATTGTCCCTTTGAACAAGTCTGAATTCGATTCAAACTCAATAGAATAGAAGACATG
>NW_019268191.1:276241-309376 GCF_002742605.1 Olea europaea var. sylvestris
ATCATGTATCACCTTCCTATCATACTACCATAGCCTTCCTAAAAAGATGTGCCTAGCATGTATAGGAACCATATCACACGTCACCTCATCATTATAGTTCCCAATAGTAAACTCACCAAGACTTGCTTATTAATCCCGAACTCTCCACATTCATTCAACCACTAGAACCTATCTGACTAAGAGCACACTGCATAACAAGTACCTCACTGACAATTGGGTACTCTACTCCATCACTACCACTAGTATCCTCCAACTAGGTCATTTCATCATCATCACTCACCACTTCTCCATTGTCACACAAGATCATTGTCCTTTTGTTTGGGCATTGAGATGCAATGTGCCTTGAACCCAAGCATCTAAAGCACTTGATATAACTATTGCTTTAAGGTAAATCTGACTTCCTACTTTCGTTTCTAAGAAGGTAATGAACCCAAAGAATACATAGTTGTTCATTTTCTTTTTAACTATCTCTCCACCTTCTCTACGCACATCTAACATGTCTTCCAAATCCACATGATATTATAACTCTGCTACGTTGGTTATATCCCTATTTAAACCATTCAAAAATCTGGACATTGTAGCCTCTCGATCCTCCTCAAAACTGGCCCTAATCATCGCTACCTCCATCTCTTGAACACTCCTTGAACCTTAAGCTTTGTAGATTTTGATAAAGGTTTCTATAATAATGACTATGGTAATCCACCTCCTATTTGTTGCCAATTGATCCCACCATATTATTGCATAATCAGTAAATTCTATCAATGTTAATTTTACCTTTTCCTCCTTAGAGTAATTATGCCAAATCAAAGATCAACTCTAACTTCTTCTCCAACTCTAAATAAACTTTAAGATCTTTTCTACCTTGGAATGAAGGAAATTTCATCTTAGTACTACCCACCAAATTTTGATCAATTCGATCTCTACCAAAGTCTCTAGGATCTCCTCTTGGGCCCCCTATCAGACCTATCGCTTCTATTCCTCATCCTACCCACTTTGACCTCTGAGATTTGGTCATCATCATCATCATTCTCTTCTTCATTCTCATCATCAAATTCAGCCATAGGATCATGCCAATCTCTTCTAACATTAGGAACTCCTCTAGGTTGCCCCTTTTTTAAGTTTGCAATCATTGGATCTTGCCGATCCATTCTATTCCTAAGTTCTTCAAACACCACATTCATCCACTCAAACTGTTGTTGCATAGGTTTCAACATGAAGAATTTTTCCACTCTCTAACATGATTCCACTCAAGTGTTTCACTCAATATTTACTTTTCCTTGATAAGAACTCACCACTCTTGCCTTTTTCCTCTATGCTTTCTTTGTCAAGTTCTCTAAGGAACTATTTGATCTCGATATAAAATTCAACCCCTATGAGGTTCAATCCTGCCCTACAAAAGAAAAAAAGGACAATGAATCGAGAAGGACTTGAGAAGGAAAGAATGAAGGAAATTGAATGAAAATGCTACAAAGAATTTCAAGAAATTTTTTCTTAACATCGATCCTTTTCTCAACAAGATTGATACCAAAGGATGATAAAGGTATGAACGACTAGAAAGATTGTATTTCTCACCACAAGAATTTCAAGGTGTTTCTTGAAATTTTGAATAAGCCTCTTTACTTTCTTGAAATTGATCTATGCGATATAGGTATTGAATTACTAGAAAGATTGTATCTCCTAAAAATCTCACGACAAGAATTTCGTGAAAGTGTCTTCTGTATTTGATGAAAGTCGTATGTCCTTGGAGGGGGATCTTTCATATCTTTCAAGATCCACCCTACAATATGGGGTAAAAAGACAAAATAAGACTCACTGGATCTTTCCTTTTCAGAGTTGTATTGAATTTGTTGATTCGTTATTCCGGGATAGTATTCGTATGTCCTATCTTCGGTTAAACCTTATCTTGACCAATGCCTCTTTTCTAGAATTTTTCTTGCAATTTTGGTTTTTTACACTAAATATGCGGAAAGATCATCAAAGAACCAAAAAAATTGATGAAGACTCAACAAACAAGACACAAGAAGAATTGAAATTACAAAATGCCAAAAGTTAAAGGATAAAAACCTGATTTTAGATCCAAATCTTTGATACCAATTGTTGTGAACCCACATAGAATTATGACTCTGGAACCCACAATAAATTTAAACAAATATTGAGAAAGATAAAACCAAAGTTTGAACTTGGCCCAATGATTTTTTGAATCAGAGAATCAAAATTATTGGTGACCTTACCTCATAATTACAAAAATCATGAAACCTTTGATAAGTTCTAATTGAGTTCAATTAAGAACAAACAGAAAGCAAATATTGCTTTATTAATTCTCTAAAAATAATGGTTTTTCACAATAATAGAGTGAGGCCTTATATATGCAACAAAGAAACCCTTAATAACTCATAAAATATCAAGAAAACATCAAACAAAGTTCTAATCAAAAACGAAAAAATTAAACTGCTTTAGATTGTTATACTGCATGCCTGTGCCGTTTAATTGGTTTGGCTATGGGCTGAAGTTTTGCCTCCGTACGCACGTGACTAGATTTGCCTGCTTGCTCTTGCGGCTTTCGGGCTACACTCCAGGTCCTCTTCTTCTAACTAAACTTGAATTAATGTACAAAGTTTGATATTGTCATCGGTCCATCTTCAACCACATGCAACGGATCCTTGCTAGCTGCCTTCCATGATTCTCTCATATTCCAAGGCAACTAATTTACACAACTCAACTCATAGTCTATAGGAAGGAGAACCGCATTCCGAATGTCTGGCCCAAGTGTATATACGCTGTAACCGCATCCGAATTTACCTGAGTGGCGAACCAGGGGGGAAGGTCACCACTCTCAGGAGTACTCAGGTGAAGTTTGGACACCTGAGTTATCAAAAAAAGAAAAAAAAATGAATGAAATATTTGCTCATGTTTTTTAAAAGCTAATTATAAATGACGGAATTCATAACTAATTAAAAATTCAAGTGTCCACATGAATCTATCAATTTTTTTTTCAAGGATATGCACAATATTATCACTGGATATGAATTACTTTATTTAAGTCAAGTCACACACAAATATGCATAATAAATCTAAAGAATTTTTTTCCCGAATTTATTTTTTTTTTTTTTTTTTTTTTTACCAAAAATTAAACCTTGTTTAAACACACAAAATCATTCCTAGAGATTAATAACACTATAAAACCTAAGACATAAAATTTAAGTAAAAGAGAAGAATTTAAGACTAGCCGAATAAATGTTGGATGATAGAGTTGGTCTTGAAACTTGTAGAATCTTTCATTGTCTTTATCCTCCGTCAAAAGGAACCTTTGTTCTTTTTGGCAATTTTCCTACAATTAAAATTATAAGCAACATTAGCAACAATTAATAAGGAGTAATATTCAAAATCCGAACAGTATTCAAACATATTAACTATATTACATCTACTTTGATTCGATGATATAAGTTGTGATTGTGTAAATTTGGATGCCTAATATGTAAATGAATAGAAGAAGTTTGAAATTATAGAGATAAAACTTATATAACAAAACAATTTTATATCTTTTATATGTTTTCAGTTTCATTTTTCAGAAATTTCAAAATTTTTTCTCACGTTTGACCGCGGTCAAAGATGTTGACTGCAGCAAACAGTGGCATTTGAGAGACAACAGGTCATGGCGGTTTGCAAACCGCAGTTGACCACGGTTAACCATAATTCTAAAATTTTTTAAACAATGGTTTTAGAATGACTACCTTAAAAATAAAAAAGAATTTAAATAATAAGTGTTTCCGCTAAATAATAATTATACATGCCTAGATACTAAATGCAGCAGTACTTATTTATATTTCGTGTTATAACTGATATTAAAGAGTTAAGGGTTAGAAAAATGGATTACTTCCCGTTAAGTTCTTGATTTATAGTCCCAAGCTAGATTACATTACTCATGGCAGTTCAAATTGGAATGTTTCGATTTTGCACTCCTTGCAATTTCCATCCTTATATCCTCTTCTCACTCTCCAAACCTTGAGTTATTTGTTCTCATCTGTACCAGGAATTCCCTCTAATTTAGATTTTCTCTAACGATGAATTTGTTGAATAGGTAGACCATCTTCATCAATATAGTTGCACTCCTCAAAGTCAGATGGTTGCTTGAATGGTATATAATATAATTTAAAAACTTGTGTTCATCTTCCACCCTAAAGATCTGCTTTCTCCATGTCAATCAAGGTTCGAGCAAAGAATGGACGTCCCAAGATTATTGGAAAATGTTCTTCTTCTATGTCTAGAACAATAATGTCCATTGGGAATATCAATTTGCCAACTTTGAGGAGTACATCCTAACCTTACCTCTTGAATGTTTGATGCTTCTATTTGCCAGTTGTAGTGATACTGTTGTTTCTTTCACTTCTCATAGTCCCGATTTCCTGTATATAGATAAAGGCATTAAATTAATACTCATGCCTGTATCACATAAAGTATTAAAAGAACAAGCTTCTCCCCAAAAATAGGTAAAGTGAAACCCTTGGATCCTTGACTTTGGGAGGCAACTTCGCAATCTTGCATTGCTTTGCTCTGTGAACCCCACAATTTCACATTTTGGAAACTTTCTTTTATTTAGTATCATGTAAAGAACCTTGATAACTTGAAATTTGTCTAGTTACATTCATGAACAATATGTTGATGTGAAGCTTCTTTAGTATGTCCAGAAACTTCTCAAATTGATGGTCTAGGTTGTATTTCTTTAGCCTTTTATGGGAATGGGATGAGTGATACGTATTCTTTGATAGAAACGGCCACCTTAGACTATGATTTGTCTCAATCCTCTTTCAAATTTCCCTCAGATGATTTTTTGATTCATCCATCACTTTGTCTCTACAATTGGTCTTTCAATTGTCATTTTCAGCAACTGTACTTCCACTTTTTTTGTGTGGTTGTTTTGAGCCTAATTTGTCCATTTTCAAGTCTTTAGGGAAAATGGATGGGAGGTATATATTCTCTCAGCTCCATCAGTCGCTTTTGTATTGCGAGGTGTCGATTCAATCATCTTCAACAGTTTTGAAGCTAGTACTTGCTCCATTGGATTAGTTTTTATGCTGCTGGGTAAGGCTCCTTTTGGTTTTTCAGAAATAGGAAAGGTCAACTGACCTATTTGAGTTTCCAACCCTTTAATAAAGTTGAATGACCTTGTTAAGTTGTCTCATTCTTTGCCATGAATTGGTCAATTTTCTATATCAATTTACCTAAGATATCTTCCAGAGAATCTCTCTTTTCTTATTGTTGGAACCCAGGTGGAGGCCATTGATGAAATTCTGGTTGTTGCTCCAAGAGAAATTAGGATGATTACATCATTGTAGGTTATATGTATCGATAATGCATTGTTTTGCTGACATGGATAATTATGTGCATAGTTAACTTTCGCTATCTCGTGTCGTGCAATTTGGCATTCCCCACTATTGTGAACTCCCCTCATGCCACAAACCAAAAATTTTGTTTACACTGAGTTTGTTAAATTTTTTGAAGTCTAGTAATCTATCATCTTCTTTTCCAAAGATGACATTTTTGCTAATAGTTTGGTAATGGCA
The DNA here is from genome assembly GCF_002742605.1 of Olea europaea var. sylvestris. Classification (NCBI taxonomy): domain Eukaryota; kingdom Viridiplantae; phylum Streptophyta; class Magnoliopsida; order Lamiales; family Oleaceae; genus Olea; species Olea europaea. The sequence goes on from NW_019268191.1 coordinate 281,803, forward strand.
TCTATTTCATTGGGTGACTTCAATGTGATAGATCCATTTGAAGTTGCATCATTGATGTACGAAACTGGGTTCAATCCAGTGTAAAAGTACTAAACTTGCAAAGATTTTTTAATACCCTAATTAGGACACTTTCTTATCATGTCCTTTAATCTTTTCCATGCTTCATGAAAACTCTTTAAATTAACATGCTGACGAATTTATGTATGGATCATCGTAGGTCCTTATGCTCCCCCCTTGATAGAGAATACAACCATTCTCTTGCTTCATCACAAAGTGTATGTGGCAGGGGTCTCAATTTGATTGCTTCATCACACACTCCAAGAAAATGGTAGTTTTGATAGACGTACAAGAAGCGTGAGACATAATATGGATTTTTGTGAGACTTTCATTAAAAATAAGCCGTTATGAAAAAGTAGAATGATGTCCATCCTTAGTTGAAAGTTCGGTTGCCCACATGATGGATAAACATTATTTGACCCACTTAGTGCAACATGTGGTGTGACAAATTGCCCAAGTAGCAAGTCATCTTCATCAATATTCAACTGGTTGTTCAATCTATCGAGGTTGCAATGTTATGTACTGTTCTACCATAAAATTCTTTCATTGTTGCTTAATTCTCTATTTGGAAGTGTGTTTGATTCTGAACGAAATGGTACGAGATCATCGTCTCTTTGCATGCAAGGAAACCTAAAAAAGACATATTTAAGAACGAAATTTTAAATCAGAGCTAGAATTAATTGATAAAAACTAAAGCAAATAAAGTAGTCCGTGACGACGACACCAAAAACTTGTTTGTGTGACTCTGGAAGTATACGAGTTTTGACAAGTAATAAAGTGGATTTTGAGTCCAAGTGTCATTCCCACAGAGACTCCTATCTACCATCAATATTAAGCTAACCTAGTTTCAATTTAAATTAAAACTCTAACCAATTATCAAATTGAATTTTCTTTTATAACTAAAGTTTTAATAAATTAAATAGAGAAATCAAATTAACATAATTGAGAAAATTATGGGGTTAGGTAGTTAGGATTTCTGATTTCACTTAGGCTAAGTTCCTCGTTTCCTTTCTTACTTATAGTAAACATCTTAGTAAATAGACGGTACGTGATTAATTACACAATTATTGAACAAATTCTTGATTGATATTTGTATAAAAAATAATTGAAATTTTATTTTCTTCCTTGCCGTCCATTCTTTCTTCTCTACGTCTTCCATCTCTTTTTCTTTCTTTTTTTTTTCTTTTTTTTTAATACTTTCTTATCTGTGATGCCCCCTTTAATTCCAAGGCCAACTTCCTTTTCCAAATAGTATTTTAATTTTAATTGGAATTTCATTCCCATTCAATTCCTTCTCCAAGTGGTTTAAAGTCCAATTTTGAATTTTATTCAACTCCTTCCCTACTATTATCATTAATTGGCTTTGCATTCAATACTTAATGTCTTTCAAAGTTTGCAAGCCAGTCCCTTGGATTTCAAAAATGTGGAATTTTATCCCAAGAATGCACGTTTTATCCTGATTTCGTCCTTCTTGACCCGATCTCAACTACCTTCTAGCATAATGCAAAAATATAAATAATTAAAAAGTACCAAGTTCACACTAATCCAAACAAAAGCCATTTTTGAAGGTTTACATAAGTGTACATCTTACATTTATCACAAGGTGATTCAAGCACATAATTCATCCTTGAAAGTAAGGATTCTTGGCTTGTAATTCATGTTAAAGAAAGCTGCGATTTTTTACATTGGTATCTTGTTGTAAATGGAATTAAAGTGATGAAAAATGCATGTATGATACCTTTTTCGAAGCAGATTGTTATGTATAGATCATCTATAAATCTAAATTTAATAGGCTGATGTTTCCCAAACTCATTATCACGAAGTTACATAGTTGATTATGAATGACAACCCATATTTGGTTATCTATGTGTCCGAAACTTATATATATGAAGGTATTAACATTGAAAGAACTCCATTAAGTGATGATAAGTTGCAATTAACATATGCTCTTCCAAATAGTTATGTATATTGGACTGCATTATTTTAAGCCTCATTAGCAATGCCCCATTTCTTCTTCCCAATTTCTCTTTCCTTAGCTAATTAATCATTGAACTCTCATGATAAAGATAAGAGTTGGTTTAAACTTCTGATTCAAGTAGGAGTAATCTATTTTTCAATGGAGCTATCTAATTTAAATAAACTATTTTCGAGTGGGAGCTATCTAAGAGCCATTGAATTTCAAGGATACTCGGCTCAAAAAAATCCATATTTATGTACCAAGAGGAAAATTGAGGAAGGTGAGGGAGAATATATATATATATATATATATATATATATATATAGAGAGAGAGAGAGAGAGAGAGAGAGAGAGAGAGAGAGAGGGGGCAAGCTAGCAATGATCCTTTGCATGTTTCAGATGGATCGATTACAGGATCAATAGTGAAGAAGATTAAAAAAGTCATGTAAGGACTATTCAAGCAACGTGGGCTGGGTGGTTAAGTACAACAAGAAAGACACCAAACTTTTAGGATGGACATGAAGGAAGAATCAAACTTAGTGCTCTTTGCCACAAATTAGGGCACACGTTCGGGGATACAAAAATTTTAACCAAGGCCAAATCAAGTGAATAGTGATCATGACCCACAATACATAGCATGTACACAATACAAAGGTGGTTTTTTTCCCCCTGTTTAGAACTCTAATTGTTTGATTTTATTAAGAAATTTTACAAGTTATTTAGGGTTTCTTTATTATTGTCTATATATGAGGCATTATTCATTGTACAAGGAGACGAAGATATTTTTGTAGAGATTAATATACAAAGTGAGATAGTTCGTTTCCATATCTTGTTCTTAATTGAACTATCTCGAACTTATCAAAGACTTCCAACATTGGTTCTTGATTTAAGAGATCGTTGGGTTGAGTTTATAAATCTATTTTTGACTTTCGTGGGATTCTATCGAATCTTGTGTGGGTTCTAGTGTACATCTTGTAGTGAGTTTCGCATCAATTGGTATAAAAACTTTGGCTCTAAAATAAGGTTTTGCCTTATATTTCATGAGTTTTCCAATTTAGCCCCTATTTGATGCCCATTACGTGGAAAAATTAATGGGGGAATAGTATTTTTTTGAAAAATGAGTGGTTGAAAAAGAATGAAAAGTTTTCGATTTAAGTATAATATCATTTTATGGAAGATTATGTGGTTGAAAATAGGAGAGAGAAGAATGAAATATTATTTTAATGTAATGGGGCTCAAACAGGGGCTTAAGAATAATGTCTTCTTGTTGAATCTTCATCCCATTCTTTGAGTCATTCATATCAAAACAACCACATAAACAACATTCAAGAATGGTTTAGTGTATGTTTCCTAGTGCGCCAAAATACTTTTTTTCTTTTTTTGCCTTGTTTTCGATCTTTCTGTTAAGTTTGTGTCCAAACAAAATGAAATTCGAAAAAAATGGCAAAGAATCATTTTTGAAGTGAAAAAAATGGATATTAATTAGAGATAGTATGAAGGTGATTTTCTCCTTGAATAATTAGTATCAATTTTACTCCATTAAGACATTTACTAAAAATTTAGAAATAGCAACAACTTTCATTCTATTTGTTTAATCCAAGATAGCAGTAAAATTATTCAGCCCCCGTTTGGCCCCCATTTTCTAGAAATGAAAATGGGTGGAATAGGGTTTTTTTTTTTTTTTTTGAAAAATGAGTGGTTGAAAAGGAAAGAAAAGTTTTCGATTTACGTGTAATATTATTTTATGGAAGATTGTGTAGTTGAAAATAGGAGAGAGAAAAATGAAATGTAATGTAATTGAATTTGATGGGGGTCAAACGGGGGTTCAATTTCAGACATTGATAGCATTCATGAAGGCAAACCAATCAAATTAAACCCTCGAAATTCATAGTTTACAATGCAACCTTTATAGGCCCCCATGATTTTTCTTACAATTATGTAAAATTTGGAATAAGAAACAAAAACATAAAACTGAACCCTACTTAACATGCAATACCTACATACCCAAAATACTCGCATGCTCATATTTGGTCATATATCCTCAGATGTTTTCTAGGGCGTTCAATAGGTTCTTCCTCCTATTTTTCTTCGCCTTCACCTTCGCCTACAATGTCATTTGGAGCCTTTTTATTGTTATTGTTCTCTTCTTCCAACTCTACACCTTCCTATCAATTGCCACATAAAACAGTAAAATTAATCGCTGATGGACCAGGAAAACGTTATAAGTTATAATATGCAAACATAAAAAGAAATAAAGCTTCTTACATTGGGTTTTGGATCAATTGGTTCATCTTCGTATCTACAAAAATTCTAGTTATTGAAAACGAAAAACTTAGCTATATCCTCATCCCAATAAATAAGTTTTGAGAACAATAATATAATTAAATTAAAAAATTGACGAATTGCACAAATTCTCCATCCATGTCATAGTCCTCATCAGCCATTGCATCTGTGTGGGTTTGCGATTTGTTTGTGGGGAGGATCCGAGTAATTATTGCCCCGACTTTTTGATTAATGGTGACACCGTAATGGAAGAGCCACTAGTTGGCACCACTAGTTGGCACTATCTCGTTATCTCCAGCATCCTCGATGGGTTTTCCATCTTCTTCACTTACATCTAAGTTGGGTTTTGAGCGTATATATTACGAGAGTAAAATTTTAATTAGTTTTATGGTATTATTCTAACTTGTTATTTTTAGTATTGAATTCTAGCTCTACACTACTTGTATTAAGATTACCAATGTTAACTCACGCTAAGTAGTCTGATCTTTAAGTAGGATTATATCATTCACGCTCAGCTGTGTTCTCTTTAATTACGGTTGAAGAATACAGTTTTTTCTTTAAGTTACTTCAATGGAACATCATTCGAATATAACTCACTTGAGATTATCACAAGTTACAGAACTTGCTGCTGCAGGTTCAACGAGTGACTTAGCTTAACTTACAATCTTCCCCTTTGACTTAACTTAATTTCAAAAACATCTTTCGAATTTTTAATATTATTTTTGCAAGTGTGTGCCGAGTGTTTGCATAATAAAGTACATGAACTACTCCGCCTCAGTTAATTCTCAAATATAACGCACAATTACTACTCTCCCTCAGTTAGTTCCCATAGATAACACACAACTCCCCTGATACGAATCCATATAGCAATTGAAGCTATGGAACACACAACAAATTCGATCAAACCCAAGAAAGTTAAGACTCAAAATTTGGAAAAAAAAAAGCTCGGCCTGATAAATTATTGCGCAAACAATATCTTGACCTCGTAATCATAAAACTTACAAACCTTACTTGAATTGTTGAATTACATAAGAAGTTAACTCTTGATAAGTTTGGGATTAATTCGCTGAAGAATGAGTTGAAAGCAAATATGCCTTGCTATCTCTCAAATTATGTTACAATGAAAATGAGTGATTCCTATAGGTAACTCATAAAATCCCTAATTAGAATGGAATTTAAGTCTAGAGGTATCGAAAGATACCATAAAACTAGAGTTTTAACTAACTAGGATTCTTTCTGAAAATTTAAAAATTTGTCGTTGAACTTGGGCTATGTAGCTGCTAGTTCTTCAAAAATTTTCCCTTTTGTTCTCAGTATAGAGTCATATATGCCTTGGTGAACTATCGGTTGCATAATTGACATCCTCAGCTCCTTCTGTTGCTTAACGAAATTGATCTATCTAGTTTCATTTTTCCATGCCCAATATGAAACTTGTCCATTGCTTATTATGATCGATATTTCATCCACCGATGGCTTCTTTAACTTTCTTTGGTCGTGACCTAGTCATCGGTGCTTCCTCCATGATCAACGATTCCTTGTCGTTGCTAGCTCTTATACCATGAATCTCATCATTTCCTCACTTTTCAAAAGGATTTGTCCTTGAATCTTCACCTACATCAAACAAGGGAAGATTAGAAGCATTGCAGAAACGATAGTCAATAGCTTACTATAATGAAAAACTAAGTAATGCAACTCTCAACTATCCAACATATGACAATAAGTTGTATACACTTAATCGAATTTTAGAGACATGGCAGAACTACCTGTTAAAGACATGGTAGTGATAAGATACACTGACTTATGATGAAATTTTAGATTCTCTATATTTGCGGTGATTCAATCTCAAAAGTATTGTTAAAGTGAGGTAGACTTTTGCCAATCACCCACAAATTATGCATGTTGTTAGTAGACAAAAAATACTGCTTATGCTAGACAATATACGGTTCATAATTCAAGAAATGTTTTATTTCAAATGTGCCAGCCACCTCAAAAGTTATTCTTGCTAGCATTATCAACACTCAAAAAGAGATAAGGCTTTAATATAGTAAATTTATTAAAAAAGATTCCCATTATTCAAAAGCTGATAAGACAAAAATAATGGCAAACAAAAGAATGTTATGAAAATGTATTGATTTTGAGGAAACATTTGCACCAATTTGAACGACCTAGGCCTCATGAAATTTCTTTGACTGGTCCGTTATGTGAATTTATAAACATCTTCTCAATAGAACATTTAATCAATATGAGACAATTAACTCATGTCATGTAGTCGTAATTGACTTTTAAATAGTTATCCATAATTCAGGTAAAAAATCATTTTCTTGTGGATTGCCTTAATGCTCCCCAAAAAGCTATGGAAATTTTCTATGAGCAGCTTAAGCTTAACAATGGAAAGCTCTTTCATTATATATTTTGATCATATTTATTTGGTAAAATCTAGTGCAAATCATAACCAAAATGCCCCCATGTACACATATTATGTTGTACATTTAGGTAAAAGAAGCCATATTAATGTGTAGGTTAAACTGTAAGGGTAGCAATTCGTGCTAAAATAATTGTTGGAGGTAAGATCACCTCTAGTTTTAAGTGATCTATATCTCTGATTAATGGTTTCTATATAGTGGGTAAAGTTGTCAAATGTCCTGCCCTATATTGTCTATATACTTAGAAATTTTAGGTTCACTACATAAACTTGATTAAAGACTGAAAGCAATTGGGCTTTCATTAAAAGTTGGGGTTTATCATTCGACAAAAAATTTTCTCATTATTTTTAATATTGTGGCTGCAAAACACCGTCTCAAGAGTATTTTTTGTCACACTAACAACATGTTGAATCAGTTTTCTGTAGACTCATTTGTGTAGACAGCTTATCCTTTTCAACATGATTTGTGAAAGTTGTCTTTTGACAGTGTTGTATGATTTAAAAAAAGAATGTGAATCTCGGAATAAAGCTGACCAATAGAAATCACATTCTAGCAATTTCTCGTCGTCCACTTTGATCAAATTGGCCTCCACATGCATAAGAATGACAAAAGGTGAGAATCCAAATAATTTCATTTTCAGGAACATACATTCTTATCACTTGATCTGCAAAGTGCTTCCATAAGTATGGGTGATTCCACACATAGCATCACTCTTGACTTAGATGAAAAAAGATGACTGTTTTAAATTGATAAATTTTGTCCGTTTAGGAGACGTGTGCTCCTACATTATCAATAAATAACTATTTTGGTCCATGCATCAACTTAGTGAAATAATGGTTAACAACTTCATATTTGTAGTAATTAGTTCAACACCTGTTAAACCAAATGGCTATATAAGATGATTAAGAGGAAAGGCTCCAATTTGAAATTTTCGGAACTTGGGTCCCTATCTTTAAATTTCAGTTTAATTGTGATTACTTAAACTTGATTTGGAGGGTTTATCGTAGTGGATGAGATACGTCAATGACTGCTCAGTGCATTAGTATTTTTTTTTATTGAATTAAAAAAAACTCATAATTCATTCATCCATTAATTTTTTTTCCATCCACCATTAGAACATCCTCAGCTAGACTCGACTATTGCTGTGTTTATAAAAATTATGTAGTATGTTGGAAGGAATCTGACCTTTACTATTTGAAAATCGGTTGCATAAATAAATAAATATAGAGCAAGTGTCTAATTTATAACCTATGAATTGGATAGAAGTTTTGGGTAAATTGGACTTCCACTTGTTGTAGGACACTTGTCCTATATTTATTTATTTATTTATTTATTTATGCAACTGATTTTCAAATAGAAAAAGTTGGATTTCTTTCGCCATACTATATAATTTTTATAAAAACAGCAGCAGTCTAAAAATAAAGTTTGAATGTGATTTTTGTTTTGTCTCTCCAAAAAATTTATTTGATCTATCAAGGTAGGATAACGAGATACAATTGTTCTTGTTCCATTAAATTAACTCATTTCTAAATATGTGAGGTCATGAACAACCAATGGGTCCAGCCTTTCCTCTAATTGAATCGTGTCTAATTGAGGATGTTTTGATGGTGGATGAAAAAAAATTAATGGATGAACGAATTTTCAGTTTTTTTTTTAATTCAATAAAACAAATACTAATGCACTTAGCAGTCATTGATTTATCTCATCCACTACGATTAAACCCTCCAAATCAAATTTAAGCAATCACAATTGAACAGAAATTTAAAGATAAGAACCCAAGTTCAAAAAATTTCAAATTGGAGCCTTTCCTCTTGATCATCTTATATAGCCATTTGGTTTAACAGGTGTCGAACTTGGAGATTGTATTTATCAATTCAAAAACATAGTCATCTTTTTCATCTAAGTCGTGATGCTAAATACTATGTGTGGGATCAGCCATACTTATGGAAGCACTTTAAAAATAAAGTGAATGAATGTGCATTCCTGAAAATGAAATTATTTCGATTCTCACATTTTGTCATTCTTATGCATGTGGAGGCCACTTTGATCAAAGAGGACGGCGAGAAAAGTGCTAGAATGTGATTTCTATTGTCCATCTTTATTTCGAGATTCACATTCTTTTTGTAAGTCATGCAACATTGTCAAAAGACAACTTTCACAAATCATGTTGAAAAGGATAAGCTGTCTATAGAAATAAGTCTATAGAAAAATGATTCATATACAATAAGAGCATGTCTATATTGGTTTTCTCCCTTGCTGTTGTCGTGTGGACCTTTTTGGTAATCGATTCAACATGTTTGTTAATGTGACAAAAAAATACTCCTGAGACGGTGTTTTGCAGCCACTATATTAAAAATAATGAGAAAAAATTTTGTTGAATGATGATCCAATCCTAAACAGATTGAGTGGACACAATGAAATGATGCAGCTACTTCCCAAAGATAGGAATGTATATTTACTATATTCAAAGGGCAGGAAATGAACAATACTTTAACAAAATAACGTTTTTGGTCCATTTCTCCTCATTTTGCCTTGTTTTCTTTCCTTTTGTGGTTTTGACCTGCAAAAGCGATAATTGCACAATTATGAATAGAAATTCACTCATTTTAATCAATAATTAGCTTGTTAAAGTCTCCAATTAGTGTGCAAAAACATACCTATTAGAAGTGTTCCTAGCCATTAAAATAGTTTATAAAGCCTTAATATAGTGGACACTGTTCAAACACCCTTCCAAGTGAAATCCCTTCAAAATGGTGATGCCTCAAGAATAGGTATTGGATCTATCTTGATGTAGAACGGAGGTCAACAACTTACTTTAATAAAAACTCTGTAAAGCAGCTCTCAACTATCCAATATATGACAAGAAGTTGTATGCAATTGTTCAAATTTTAGAGACATGGCAGCACTACCTTACTACTATTACTTTGAATTAACTAGGATAGATATGAGTTAAGTGTTACACTAACTTTCAACAAATCTACAAGTTCTGATGAGAACGTGTTCTATGGAGCAAGGCCAACAATCTTTTTACAATATATTGTTGATTTTTTCTACCTATCCAATGCAAGAATAACATGTGTGCATGCTTGACATACAATTTTGGAAACCACTGAATAACATAGCATGCACAAATTGTATTAAGATTCAATGTTGTCCAATCTCCCATGCTGCACATATACAGCTTGTTTCACACAAATATTTTTGAAGAATTTTTAGTTAAAAAGTGAGAAAAAGTTGTGGCTAATGATCCTCGTCTTCAATAATTCATTTTCAAGAGAGATCCTAGAGACTTTGGTAGAGATCAAATTGATCAAAATTTGGTGGGTAGTATTAAAATGAAAATTCCTTCATTCCAAGGTAGAAAAGATCTTAAAGTTTATTTAGAGTGGCATAAGAAGTCAGAGTTGATCTTTGATTTGACACAATTACTCTAAGGAGAAAAAGGTAAAATTGACATTGATAGAATTTATTGATTAGGCAATAATATGGTGGGATCAATTAGCAACAAATAGGAGGAGGATTACAATAGTCATTATTATAGAGACCTTTATTAAAATCTATAAAGCTTAAGGTTGAAGGAGTGTTTAGGAGATGGAGGTAGCTATGATTAGGGCTAGTGTTGAGGAGGATCAAGAGGTGCAATGGCCAAATTTTTGAATGGTTTAAATGGGGATATAACCAATGTAGCAGAGTTATAACATTATGTAGAGTTGGAGGATATGTCTCATGTGCCTATGAAGGTGCAAAGACAATTAAAAAGAAAATGAACAGCTAGGTATTCTTTGGGTTCTAATCCTTCTTAGAAATCAAAGTAGGAAGTCAGATTTACCTAAAAAGAATCGTTATATCAAGTGTTTTAGATGCTTGGGTTCAAGGCACATTCCATCTCAATGCCCAAACAAAAGGACAATGATCTTGTGTGACAATGGAGAAGTCGTGAGTGATAATGATGAGATGACCTAGTTAGAGGATGCTAGTGATGGTGATGGAGTAGAGTACCCAATTGTCAGTGAGGCACTTGTTATGTAGCGTGCTCTTATTACACAAATTAAGTTGGATTATATGGTGCAACAAAGAGAGAACATCTTCCATACTAACTGCTATGTCAACAACAAAGTATATAATATGATTATAGATGGAGGGAGCTATACCAATACAGCTAGTACAACCCTTGTAGAGAAATTGTGCTTGTCTATGTTAAAACATCCTAGACACTATAGGTTGTACTGGTTGAATGAATGTGGAGAGTTTAGGATTAATAAGCTAGTCTTGGTGAGCTTATCATTGGGAAGTATAATGATGAGGTGACGTGTGATATACATACTAGGCACATCATTTTAAGAAGGCCATGGTGGTATAATAGGAAGGTGATACATGATGGGTACAAAAATAGGTAAAACTTTGTGAAAGATGAAAAATCAGTAAATCCTGTTGCATTAACACCAAAACAGGTTTGAGGAATCTAACACATCCCTCCCTAGTTTAACAACTTCTTTGTTCTAGGAATTCGAAGAGGTGTTCCCAGAGGACATGTCTAATGGGTTACCACCCATTCATGGCATTGAACATCAAAGTTGATTTTATACCTAGAGCTGTCATTCCAAATAAGTTGGCTTATTGAAGTAATCCTGAGGAAACCAAGGAGCTTCAAAGGTAAATGGAGGAATTGATGAGCAAGAGGTATGTGAGGGAGAACATGAGTCCATGTGTCGTACCAATGCCACTTGTGCTGAAGAAAGATGGAACCTAGAGGATGTATATGGATTGTCGGCCATCAATAATATAATGGTAAAGTATTGCCATCTTATTCTTAGGTTAGATGATTTGTTAGATGAATTACATGGCTTGTACATATTTAGTAAAATTGATCTTAAAAGCGGTTATCACCAAATTAGGATGAGGGAAGGAGATGAATGAAAAACCGCTTTTTGAGCTAAATATGGGTCGTATGAGTGGTTAATCATGCTATCTAGACTTACTAATGTACATAGCACAATTATGTGATCAATGAATCATGTTTTTCAAGCATTCATTGGTAAATTCATAGTAGTTTGCTCTGATGTTATTTTGGTATACAGTACTGTTATTATAGGGCATTTAAGATATGCGCTTGTAGTCTTAAGACAAGAACAATTTTAAGCTAATTTTAAAAAGTGTACATTTTGCAAGGAGAAAGTTGTTTTTCTTGGATACGTTGTTAGTGCAAGGGGAACAAAAGTGGATGAGGATAAAATCAAGGCTATCAAGGAATGGTCAATACCTAAAAGCATGGAAATGAAGGGATATTGGCTCAAACATTTTGGTAATTCCGATGGAAGTGAGTCCACCATCACATAAACTGATGAGTTAGGTAAATAAAATATTGTAATAATAACTAATATTTCCACGAAGTAAAAGAAACAAAAATAAGTATTTTTGTTAAGGAATTTGAAAATTTCCTTATGAAACAAAATGAACCAATTGTTGATATGATTACTCGTTTCTTCAATATTGTTAATGGCCTTAAGGGGTTTGATAAAGTATATACTAACGGTGAACTTGTAAGCAAAATACTTAGGTCTCTCTCGGATGATTGGAGCTCATAGAGAATATTGATAGAAAATACTAAAGATATCAACACATGTATTAGAAGAGCTCTATGGAACATTGATGACATATGAGCTAAATTGTATCGAGACAAAGGAGAAAACAATGAAAAACATTTATCTGGCCAGGTTCCTTTTGTCTATATATCTTTATTATTTACAATTTCATGTATAAATTTCCAACATGTCTAACGTTTCTGTACAAAATAATTGTTAAATTCTTACATGGATAGGGCCCATGAGTATGATTGTTTCATTTTACATAGACTAACAGATTAAAAATCATAAGATTAAACCAAAAGATGATAGGAATTAAATGACAAATTTATAATAAATTGTCAAGTTAGGAACTAATGCTAATAAGAATGACAATTGACTTCTATGCTATGTGGAACCAAATTTCTAAAATTAAAACATAACATAATTAAATATTTTGTTGTAAATGATAAGTTAATAAGTGATGACAATTGTTCCACCTTTCCCAACTTTTCTCCGTAGCCTCCCAGACTCCCACTACGTCTACTTATACGTGCTTAATTCAACTTATTCAATTATATTTTGCTGAAATCTACCATGTCTATCCACATCTGGTGCTCTCTACCTTTTCGCACCAAACCCTCTATTTCAGGTCTCTTTTTCTTTGTGAACTACTGATTCGGGATTTCATTTTTCTTTTTATCGAAACATTAAAATGTGATTTGGTGGGTGTTTTTGTCCCATTTGGCTATAATTGTAGTGACAATATTATGAGTTCTGTAGTAGTTATGGCATTAGCTAAACCTACCTCATTGGTTATTAATGATTTCCTTATTTCCTACCACATTGGTAATAGTTAATGATGCGCAATAATCAACAATCACTTTCATAGTTCTCTAACATTTGATAACGACTTATGGTGATGTTTAATGATTAATTTTCAATAAAGACAAATAGGGCTCAAACAATTAGAAATGCAATTATAAAAAGTCAGTGTGGCTTATCTGCATTTTCCCTTGCATTTACCACTGTTTGATACGTATCCTTTTTTTTTTTTTTTTTCAAAAATGCTTTCCAATACGCTTGGCTTTACTACTGTTTGATATGTATTTTTTTACAACAAAGCCTCAAAGGTTCCCTAAAAGGGCATTATCGTTTCATGTTTAAATTGATCATTAAACATGAAAAACACAACAAACACCCTATTGCATTTCAAAAATACCACTAATCTCCAATCTCCTTTATTTTTTAGTATTATCTACACCACATGGTCATCTTTTCTTACTGTACCACCAAACTCGACAAACACGAGTACTTTTTGACCTCCTGAACTGTAATTCCCAAAGCCCTCCTGGATTGCGTGATGTTGCACCAACTCCCGAGTTTCTGATTTCGTCTATCTCACATAGATTCTCGAGAACTCCTTGTACCCCAACAATTGGAACTCCCCTCACCTTCCCTAATCTTCAACCTTTGATAGATGCTCTAGAAGTATGGGTTTTTCATGTTTTGTATTTATGGTTTTGATGTTTTCAATTGCCAATATCAATGATCGTTGATGGGAGATAACAAAAAAGATCAATAGTGGTTGGAGGACCTGTGGTACCAAGATTATCACTTATGGAAACTATGAGGAAAAAATTGGTTGAATGATGAACCAAATAATAGGAAGGGGGTTTGAATAGTCTCCATTGTTTTAAGGCTTTATAAACTATTTGATAGGAACACTCTATAAATAACTATCTGATAGGTATTTTTTGCACACTTATTGGAGACTTTAACAAGCTAATTATTGATTAAATTGAGTGAATTTCTATTCATAATTGTGTAATTATGGATTTTACAATTTAAAACACCAAAAGGAAAAGAACAAGGCAAAATGAGGAGAAAAGGATAAAAAAAATGTATGAAACCATGAAGTTGGGGACCAAAGTGCACAAGTGCCAAAAGGTTTGTGTTCATCTATTGTGCAATTAACTAATTAAAAGTCAGTGTGTGACTACATGACCTGTGAGGCTTTGTACTTCCTTAGTTTTCTTTAGTGTGGCGATTCATTCACAATTACAAAGTCAGAAAGTCTAATTTCAACAAAACCCACTTTTCCAAGAAGAAATGTTCTTTCTCCACTACCTAGGGCAAAACATCTAATCTTATGGTTTAGAACAAATTCTAATATTTGGGGACTTAATTGTTTGTCTTATTAGGATATAGAGATTTTTGTTTCGATACTTTTTCTCTCTCTTCAAAACAAATGCTGTAGGAGCCATTTTAGTTAAAATAATTTCTTATTCGAGATTCTATCCTCATAAAGGGTTTAATAATATTCCATTTATTTCCAACAATGCCAGCATAGTAGATACATATAACTTGAATTGTATCATGTTTTTCCGTTATCATGTTCATAATGTCTCTAATAGTACAATGAGACAAATATATCTTAAACTAACCAAAGTTAAGTTCTGATGGGATCCGGTGTGTTAGTGCTGGTATGCTCGCACACATCAATAATTGCGGTCTGAGCATAGTTGATGTTAGTCCAATGTTGGGAACAATCTTGGCTTAATAAGGTATCCAATAAGTCTTAGCTAGTATAAAATATAGGGTTCATAATTCAAGAAATGTATTATTTCAAATGTATTTGCCGCCTCAAAAGTTACTCTTGCTAGCTCTAATGACACTCAAAAAGAGATAAGACTTTAATATGGTAACTTTATTAGAAAGATTTCCATTATTCTAAAGCTGACAAGCCAAAAGTAATGGCAGACAAAAGAATGTTACGAAAATGTACTGATTTTGAGGAAACATTTGCACAATTCGAATGACCTAGGCCTTGTGAAATTGCTTTGACTAGTCAATTTGAAATTATAAATATGTTCTCATTAGAACTTTTAATCAATATGAGACAATTAACTAATGTGCTGCCATGGCCATAGCCATCATAGTCATAGAATACTATGGGCGGGTGAATTTTCTACTCTCTCTAGTATAACACATTATGAGTATGAATTTCTAACACATGAAAGGTCTACTAGCATCTTTGATAGGTCCTACATTAGAGCACCTAGAAATAGGCCCCGAATGGTTAGTAGTCTCTCAAGCAATGGAGAGTCATCTCTTTCAGGCAGCTACTCCCAAATCGAAGCCCCTTATAAGTACACATGATTGACCCAATGCACCTGAAGAGTCACAAATTGAATTAGTCCCGAAAAGTTATTTTCAATCTTTTTTAGTTTTTACTCAGACAAGTAATGAAATTTGTCCTATGTATTTCATTATTGTAAAGAGGAGGTTCAAATGATTAAACAATTTATACAACAAAAATATACGAAATAGAAAAAGATGACTTCTGCAACAATATCGTTGCGTAGTTCCAGACTGTGATAGTCTCGGTTGAGTATCGACTAGCCCCCAAAAACCGTTTGACAAGGTAATCTTTTGATTACCATATTATTATCGACAATGCTTAATTAATACATTTTTGTTTGCTAGAAATTACATATGCATAGGGATTTAAATTGGTATGTTTTATGTGCCGCTCGCCCGCTCCTATGGCCTATAAACTCTTAGTGTCTTTAATGAAAATTAGCTTCATATTTAATATATTCATTTTTCTTCATCTTATAATTTAAGAGATTATTCAAAGTAATAACAATCAGTCCAAAGGTTAGTCTATACCCAAATAAAAAATGATTGGGGTAAATTATGTAAAGATATATTGAATTGTAAGGATTACATACACAATTACTCTATATTATTTAGACATTTACATTCCCCTTTTGAATACCAAGAGAAAATTTCCCTTTTTTTCTTTCCTTCGTTTTTTTTTTTTTTTTTTTTTTGAATGGTAATGATGAAGACATGGGCTTTTGTTTTAGGATGAGAATTCTGTAAGAAAATGTACAGAAGATGAACAAACTGGAAAAAAAATACACATGAAGTTAGCCAAACAAATTCTTTGTTTTTTCTTTGTCTCTCTCTCTGCATATAAATTTTAGCAGGGAAATTTTAAGATATTTGCCTATTCTCCTCCGATACGTTTACATGTTCTTCCTTGTTCAAAGCCTCAACATCTGCATGCCACAGGACACTAATTGGTTGAGGAGTTATGGCCCTCAATGTCACTCCATTGAAATTAGTATCCATTTTTGCAGGTTTATGTTGCTTAAAATTGTTAAGCCGAAACCCTTCCTTGGCCTTATTGACAAGTTCATGTAATTTTTTTGCTGCACCGACGGGGTTGCTGAATTAATGATCCCCTAGGAAACTTTTTGCAAAATTTAGTGATGAATGAGATGATTTTTAAAGTTTAGAGATCCCGTGAAATCCTTTTGCAAAGTTCAGTGATCAATTGGGAGTGATTTTTAAAATTCAGTGATCCTGCGAAAAGTTTTTGCAAAGTTCAGTGACCATTTGGGTTATTGCTCGTACTTGTTCTATTATCATCTTGATGGCTTTCCATCAAATTACATATCTCGACGATCCCACACATCAGCATCTCGAGCTCTCATTTATTTTCAAATTTCAAAAATATTTTCAAGCAATGCATATAATGAGTAAATTATAGAAGAAAAATAGAATTTAACTGTCTGACTCTCTCCACTTTGATTTTCAGATTCTCAAATATCTTTTCACCCAATGCATTTAATGTGTCAAATTGAGATTTCTACCTTCAAAATATCAATACATAAAAATAAATAAAAATTGTTATTTTAGGAGAAGAAAAATATGACTTGAATAGATTAATCAATATCTTCTCGTGAAATAACTTTATGTGACTTCATAATGAATTCAAAGGTTAAAGCTTTGTTAATTATCATACACAACTTATACACTTTCATGTTTCTATTCTATTGAGATTGAATTGAATTTAGACCTACTCAAAGGAACAATTGTATTCGCTGGATACAAGCTGAGAAGATTTCTCATTCCAAGCTAATGGGTGCAACTTTTGTGCAAAATCATACATAGATGCACAATGCTAACATAGTTTCTAGAAAGTTAGTGACACCAATTAGATGATTGCTCTTCTAGAGTAAAATTCATCTCTCTAAGAGGCTTTGATAATTTCTACTATCAAAACTTGAAATCATCAAACAAATTGTTACATACAAATTCTATCTTGTTATTCAATTTCAATAAGTTATAATTTATATTGACTTAGAGTTAGTCTCCTACTAGCTCAATCAAAAAAAAAAAAAAATACTAACATAACTAAATCAAGATTGAAAATGAAAAAAAAGGGGTCACTGATAGAGTAATAAATTGAATATATATCATTGCGATGCAAAAATTAACTTTTAAAGTTCAATGTGATATAGCCTTTGTTTGGGTTTTGTTTATTTATTTATTTTTAATTTATACGTTGATAGAAATAATGATAGATAAGTGAATCGTATATATAAAATCTATTAAATATATAATTAAAATTAATATTAGACTTAAAAAAAAACTTTTTAGCAAAAAAAAAATTAAAATAGAAACAATATAACTTGAATCTACTATTCTACAACAATTAACAACAAATTTTCTTCTTCCCTCATCCTAATTTGATGATAACAACTTTAAAGATCAATTTTACAAAATATGCATGAGCCTAAAAATAGGATGACAATACTTTACCATCATATTGTTGAAGGCATGGTAATCCACACACAATCTCCAAATTTCATCTTTCTTTGGCACTAGTAGCATTGGCAGAGCTCATGGACTCATACTTAGGGAGCCGTCAATGTATTGGATTTTGATCCGAATCCGATCCGAATCAGACGAAATTAATAGGAAATAGATTTAGAGTCTCAATCCTATAACCTGATTGAGATTCGAATCCGATAATCAGTTAACTAAATGAATCAAATATGGATATAGGTCATCCCGATCCGATTTATTGTAATAATATATTATATTTTTTATATTATCGCATAATGTATGACAGTTTCCATTTTGAAAATTGTATTATACACATAATTTTTAAATAATAAATAGTATTATATAATAGTATTTTTTAATTGAAAATTTTGAAGAGATTTAATTTTTTATTAATTAAAATAAAACTAATAATTAATATATTGATTACAACATAAAAAACTAACAATTAATATGTCCAAAATAATTTACTTTGTTCAAATTGTTTATAATTAAAATCTTATTGATGCTATGATTTTTTAATGAAAATAATAAACACTTAGAATTAATAAATGATTATGATTAATATCCCACATTGAAAAATCACTAAATCATTGAAAGAGGATAATCCTTTAAAAAGTTAGTATCCCACATTGGAACATCTCCAAAACATTTCAAGTGAAGTCTCTTTTAAATAGGAGTTAAAATGAGCGTCACTTGGATAAAAAATTTGATTTGAGCCTTTTAATATAATAAGTGAGCCCATCAAAATAGTCCAAATATTTTTTAAAATAAATAAATAATTAAAATCTTGTTGAGGCTATGATTTTTAATAAAAAAATAAATAAAATTTTTATTTTTATAATTTTTTCAAGTTCGTATCATGTTATCGGATATCCGATAACATAGCTAATCGCATTTGTATTTAACATCATATTCCCGTTCTTTCAAATCTGCACTTTTTCAAATCCAGAAAACAAATGGGATTCCTCTTGAGTGAGAATGAAGAAGAAAAGAGAGAGCCTTTTCAATGCAAGACTGCCATTCACTCCACTCCGACCCTAATGGCCTTGTCAAGGCCACAAGTCGATTCGGAACGAATTGATGCCCGGCAAAGTAGTTCTGCTTGACTGTCCAGCCGACTAAGATACCTAAGCCCAAAATCCTGTATTGCCATAGATTTCACTTGACCTTCCTTTCCCAGGCCCGCGGGTTGGTACGACAACAGAGATTCTTCCAACTTCTCTCTCAGGAGACGGTTAGGATAACAAACTTGAAACGCGGAGCCCAAGCGGCCGGTGAGCCTCATTTATTATGAAATTTTTTTCCACAAGTCCAAGTCTCATCTTTTTTCTAAGGACATTTTCAATGCTTGCTTGAGCGGCGGCTTCAGCTCGTTCTTTCTAGACGAGAGGCCAACAAGTGGATTGAATCTTTTTCAGTCTTCTTCCTGCCAGTAAAGATTCCTGTCACCGTGAAAACAAAGAGAAAAAATGAAGGTTGAGTTGATTTTCGAAGAGACCAAATGCTCGAGCAAGAGCAGAGAGGGAGGCAGCACATGAGGCCGTCACCCAAAAACTTTCAGAGTTGAATGACCCACAGGGCTTGTGATATCGTAGAGAGCCATCGTCGGTCAAGTATAGCTTGGCGAGGCTGGTAACAGATCAGATCGGATGATTATTCTTAACGGATCAGATCGGATTTGAATCCGATCCATTGACAGCCCTCTCATACTTTACCTTACATACCCCTTGCTCATCAATTCCTTCACTCAATATCTAATACTAAGTTAGGACAAATAATCCCTTATGGTATCCTTAAAAGATTGAAAGTTATATGACGAAACTGAGATGATATTAATAATGACGTCTGTTAAATCTTAAGATTTTTTATAAGGTTCAAACATGTTGTAATTGTGTCCATAATTGCTTAAATTAATCTTCTCCGAGTTGCATCGGCCCCATCCCATATTCTAAAGCCTCACAGATTGCACACTGACTTTTAATTAGTTAACTGCAACTAATAAATACTGCTTCATTTTCTCCATTCAAATTTGTCTATAGGGGGTTAAATACATTGATGCCCTTAAAGATTAAAAAACTAATTCCTCGGCCCTCTCCCTCCTTAGGAGTCCCCAAGTGCTAAGAAAGAAGGATCAGGCTCACGATTGGGTTCGAGCCTTCATTTAGGGGGTTAAATCCATTGATGCCGTTAAAGATTAAAAAAACTAATACCTTGGCCCTCTCCCTCCTTAGGAGTACTCGTAGTGTAGTTTTGCTCTCATAATCTTCAAAATACATTGCTTATAGAGAGATAAATTCGCGAGTTGTTTGAAAGGAATTGGTTCGATCACACATCTCAAATCCGGATCAATCAAATATTCGGACTTTTATTTTCAAGAGGCCTCTTTCCACTTGGTAAGTCCAGTAGAAATAAGTTATGCATATCTATTTGTTTGTAAATAGAAAATCACTCTATTTGTTTGATATTTTCTTGATGTTTTACAAGTTATTTAGGGTTTGTTTGTTATTGCCTACATATATGACCTCATTCTTTCATTGTAAATAAACTATTATTTTGATAGAGTTAATAAAGTGAGATTAGCTTTCTACTTGTTCTTAATTGAATCAGTTAGAATTTATCAAAGATTTATAATCTTTGTGGCATTCAACATTATAGAAAGGTTCATGATTTCTGTAATTACAAAGTCTAGGTCCATCAATAACTTTGGTGCTTAGAATCAATAAATCATTGGGGTCATGCTTTGAGATCTGATTCTAGCTTTCTTGGAAAAAAAATTTCAATCTTTTGTGGGTTCCAAAATTCATATTGCTACCTGGGCGTGAATCTTCTAAGATTGTAGAGAATGTTTATTACACTAATCACCTCAGAACCATATTGAAAACCCTTTAAAGTAAGTTTTGGGTGAATAGATCCATCCAAAACCAAGAATATCACCATTAATTATCCTTTATTTCATATCATTGGCCGAACAAAGTGAAAGACATTACACTAGCTGTGACACGATGGAAAAAATTACCTACATAGTAGTATGGAGCTAATCTTGAGTAATTTGGCCTTATTCATGATCAATGTTTAGGAGCTAATCTACCAAAGAAGGATGAAATTGGGATAAAAAAAAATGCATTTTTGGGATCAAATTCCACATTTTCGAAATATAAGGGACTAGCTTGCACACATTGAGAGATATGAAGCATTGAATGCAATCAAATTAATGATAGTCGCAAGGAAGGAGTTGAATAAAATTCAAACTTGGGCTTTAAACCAATTGGAGAGGGAATTGAATGGGAATGAAATTC
This sequence comes from Olea europaea var. sylvestris, assembly GCF_002742605.1. NCBI lineage: Eukaryota > Viridiplantae > Streptophyta > Magnoliopsida > Lamiales > Oleaceae > Olea > Olea europaea. The sequence continues at coordinate 303,026 of NW_019268191.1, forward strand.
CAATTAAAAATGGAATCATATTTGGAAAAGGAAGCTGGCCGTGGAATTAAAGGAGGGATGCACAGTCAAGATAGAAAACAAAGAGATGTGGAAGATGTAGAGAAGAAAGAACGGACAATAAGGAAGAAAATAAAATTCCAATTATTTTTGTACAAATATGAATTTGTGCAATAATTGTAGAATTTATCATATTCCGTCAATTTATCGAGAGATTTATAATACACAAAGGAAACGAAGAATATTGGTGGGATTTGTGTTGAGAATCAACAATAACTCGGAGAATTTTTATTTTGTTTGTTTAACTCAGAGAATTTCAACATTATGAGTGGCTATAGCTTAGGGTTTTTTATATTTGTTTAATTCCAAGATTTCATGCAACTTTAATAAATGTTAATTATTTACACAGAGATATAATAAGCTGCATATGAGTTGGATTAGAGTTACTCGAGAGAGATCACTAGCTACATTAGGTTAATTCAATTGTTGACATGTATGAAAGAGGCTTAACGATTTGGAATTAGATGAAAGTTAAGTAACCTAAGTGAAACCAAAAATCCTAACGGTACTCATAATTTTCTCAATCGTGTTAATTTGATTTCTTTATTTAATAGTAAAACATTAGTTATAAAACACAATTCCATTTAATAGTTGGTTACGATTTTAATTAAGTTGAAGCTAGGTTAGTTTAAAATTGATAGTATAGTTGTCTCTGTGTCAATGATACTTAGGCTTAATATCCACTTTATCACTTGTCAAGATCCATACACTCACAATCACACAAACACCTTGCATCTCAAAGATCCAAAATCTACATTTTATTCACTCCAAATGGTCTCAATCTCAATCACTATGATAGAGGATTATTGGCCACAACCTAAATGCCATTTTCTGTAAGATTATTGCAAAAAAGGGGTTTCTAGGTGCTTTTCTTGTCAACTTTCTCTCTCCTCAAATGCAAGACAAAGTTACAAAAATTATAGAAAATCATGGAAGTTAGTAGGAGTTGAGGGAAGCGTGGGTATGAATTCTATTCAAACTACTCCTTCCAATCCACTTCGGTAACTTGTGGGTCGGGTCACTCCACTTGGGCGACCCACAACCTCTATTTTCCAGCAGTTACATTCCTTGCTCAAGAAAGACAATATTCTTTAGAACTCTTCAATCCATCTTTAATCGTGAGAGTCAGAAGATCTAGTACACTTCAGTTAATTTTAGATATGCAAATGAACATTGGGATCACACATCATTTATATAATATGCTATTTTCATGTGACTATACAATGATTATGAAATGTGGAAGAACTCTTTCAAATGACATTCCCTACAACAAATTAACTTAATTTTGCATCACTGTCTATATAGTTTTCAACCATCATAGCTCAATCATCTAGTGGAGATAACCTAACTACTGATTTTTCATATTTACGTTATTGTACTGAGAGGAGGTTGGCTAAACTTTCATCATTTTTCAACTATTCTTCAATGACAATAAGGATTTAAAAATTTAGTGATTATATTTACACCATTAGTTGTGGTTTGGGAGACAACACTATCATTGGTGAAAATTTACCCCCCCCCCCCCCCCCCCCACCAAAATATATTTTGGCTAAAACAAAAGGGAATGTGAACACTGTCACCTACGGAACAATCGAAACCTATTTTCCATCTCTCAGGATCTTGCACATAGTCGACGGCCTCTCTTAACTAAAGGAATAAGATATGCGCGACCAGTGTATGTGCCAACGAATGCCCTAGATCATTAGTTGTGGTTTGGGAGACAACACTATCATTGGTGGTAATTTAACTCCCATTGTAATGCTTAGGGTCATACATACAATACTATATCGTAATGGTCTTAAACAAATGCTTACTAGTAACGTAAGCTACATGACTACTTTGTTCGAAAGTGCATATGACCAAATGCAAGTTGATAACCATGAACCCACATTGGATCCTTTATCTGCCTTCACTTGAGGTAGCCTAGTCCTACACGGACAAATTACTCTAGAAGTGGAACGAGGATAGAAATATAGTTGAAGAAATAATGTGTCAAAATGCAGGTATATAATCTATTCTAACTGTAGACTCATATCTATAGGATTCTTCTAGATTGACAAAACTTATCTAAGTTCATAAATAATGTCTCATAATTTTATAACAATCCCCTTTAATTTCTCATTATTTTGGTTGGCTACAATTTAAAGAAACAATCTTCTTAATATAATTATATTATCTTTCTTATTTACTATTAATTAATTTCTTGAGTTGCAAGGCCTGCTTGCCGTTGAAATTTTGCATCATGAAGGGCACACTACTTTCCGACTACACTTCAGGCTTTGAAAAGAGTTGAGCCACAAGAGAGAAGAGAAAGAAAGTGTTCAAAGAGAAAAGGAAAGTCAAAAGTAAGCTTTTTTGCAAAACAGTATATCGCTAAAGTATCATCACTCTTACCGTTAGATGATATGCTTGATGAGTTGCATGGATCATGTATATTTTTAATAAAATAGATCTTAAAATTTGATATTGTCAAATTAGGATGGAAGAAGAAGATGACTGGAAAATGGCTTTAAGACTAATATGGATTGTATAAGTGGTTAGTTTTGCCATTTTAGTTACTAATAGTGCTCCTAGTACTTTAATGAGATTAATGAACAATGGTTTTGTATACGGTAAATTCGTAGGAGTTTAGAAAAGCATATTTAGCATTTAAGATGTGTGCTTGTTGTTTTGAAGAAAAGACAACTTTATGCTAGCTTTAAAAGGTACATTTTGCATGAAAAAGGTTGTTTTCTTGGCTATGTTTTCAGAGAACAAAAAAATATTGAAGTTGATGAAGAGAAAATCAAAGTCATTAGTACACTTGCCACACCACTCACTGAGATTGTAAAAATATTTTTGTGAAAAGATAAGCAGGTAACTTTGATTATCCTATGTATGAACAAAAGTTTTATGCATTTGTTTAATAACTTTATGTGGACTTCATAATGAGTTCAAAAGTCAAAGTTTTGTTAATTATCATATACATCTTATACACTTGCACGTCTTCTATTCTATTGAGTTTGAATCGAATTCAGACCTGTTCAAAGGGACAATTCTATTTGCAGGATACAAGCCGAGAAGATTTCTCATTCCAAGTTAATGGGTGCAACTTCTTTGCAGAATCATACATAGATGCACTATGCTAACAAAGTTGCTACAAAGTTAGTGACACTAGTTAGATGATTACTCTCCTAGAGTAAAATTCATCTCTAAGAAGACTTTGATAATTTCTACTATCAAAACTTGAAATCATCAAACGAACGTTACGTATGAATTCTATCTTGTTATTCGATTTCAATAAGTTATAATATATATCGACTTAGAGTTAGGCTCATCCCTAGTAGCTCAATCAAATAAATACTTACCAACATGAAATTTACCTAACTCAAGATTAAAAATGAAACAAAAAAAAAAAGGGTCAATGATAGAGTAATAAATTGTATATATTATGCTGAATGTTTCATGACGATACATAAATCAACTTTTAAAGTTAAATGTGATATAGCCTTTGTTTGGTTTCATTTATTTTATTTTAGTTATATTTATAAGTTGATAGAAATAATGCTATACAAGTGAATAGAGATAGCTATAAAATCTATTAAAAATATATTTAAAATTAATATTAGACTATAAAAATAAACTTTTTAGCAAAAAAAAAAAGAGAGAGAAAAGAAAACATCTTTTTGTATCTACTATTCTACAACAAATTTTCCTCTTCCCTCGTCCTAATTTGATTATAACTACTTGTGGTAAAAACTTTAGATAAAGCCTTTCACAAGTAATGCATCTACTACAAACTGGATAAACAACTCTTTTCATCCAAGACAATGAAAATGCTCACTCAACATCTCTAAGGTTTTCTTAATACCTAAATGGCCCATTAAGCCCCCACTATGTTCTTCACATGCTAACAATTCAAGCATGGAATGAATAGGCACACAAGATAAAATTTACCAATTGCAACCTTGTCAAAATACATATATATTATATGTCCTTCATATATTCAAACCCATGTATTGGTGCTTAAAGAAGTGAGAAGTACATATTCATCTATATAATGCATTAGCATATGTTCTCTTTACCTTGTTTATACCGAATGAAATAGCGAAAGATCTCAATAAACTCCATCAACCTTGCATTCCTCTTGTTTAGTTTGTCTCGGGCTTTAGATGTTTCAATGACCCGTGATCGGTGAGAATCACAAATTCCTTAGGCCATAGGTGCACTACCATTTCTCCAAAGCTCAAACAAATGCATAAACCTCTTGGTCTTGTGTAGGATAATTTAAAGTTGTTCGCTTAGATTTTCACCAAAATAAGCTATTGGTCTCCTATCCTACATTAAAAATTTCAAACAGCTCCAATTCCTATACTTGAAGCATCACATTCAATCTCAAAAATTTTGTAGGTAATGCTAAAAGAGGTTTAGTACACTCTTTTTCACAGTATCTGTGAGAGGTGCGCCAATTGTGCTAAATTCATTAACAAAATGACTATAAAATCTAGTGAAAGCGTCTTACATCAATTATGCTCTATCCTTTTTAGTCCTAGAAAACCCTAGAACAAAGCCCATGGACACACATCAACCCAAAGTTTACTAGGAATAGATAAGGGTATATACAAATCTAGTGGTAAAAACCTTAGATAAGGCCATGGAATGATTAGGTACATAAGATAAAATTTATCGAGGAGGAGGATGCTGAAGGCAGGGCTTGTAACTGGAGTGAAGTCATGAAAGGTAGCCATACTAGAAGGTAAAGAAAAACATATGCTAGCTAGATTAGTAACAAGTAAACCCTTGTGTATATCCATGAATCTAGAAACTTTTGCTTGCATTGTATTATTAGGTCTATGTAGGACTAATAACATTCGAGATTATGCGGGATTATATACGAAAGATTGTTCTTTAAAATATCCTGAACAGTTCCTGTAGGTTGAATACCTTTCATTTCTTTGTATTTTCTCTTTCATATTCGATTTCTTAATTCATCCTGACATGACTTTCTAGAGTTGGTCTATGTAATGTACGCAGTAGTTCATGATGCAGAACGCATTTGATTCATCCTACAGTTCGGTAGAGGAACTTTAAGGCACCCTTAGGGTAATTAGCCAGCTGCCGTAGCTAACCGAGTAGCTCTAGAAATCTAGGTCTCTGGCCGCATGCCTATTGAAGAATAAACCGATGATTCATAGGTTGTGGCTTGCCATTACATCTAATTCGATTAAGGTTCGAATAATCAGAAATTCTGTCTTCCTTTTTTACCATAAAAATATGAGCATAGTACGATGAAAGTTGTAAGCTGTGTTGGGGGGGAGTTATTGTCTATCATAGGCCTACATGGTCAGTTGGCAGGCCTGAGAGGCGGTGTTTTCGTAGGCGTTTACCCCCATTTCAATCTTGGGATCAAATTGAATATAGAAACATGAATAGGATGGGCAGTTGGTTAGATCTAGTATGGATCATACATGGACGGTAATTGGAGTAGACGGTAGCAATCGTTTCCAACGATTGTACCCCTCCAAGGACAGGTTCTTACACGTTATTCACCTATCTGCCACTAGAAACACCAATTCCTATCCACTATTGCCCTCCCAAGGACAGATTCTTACGTGGTAATCACTCGTCTGCCACTGGATCACCACCACTTTCTGTCCGAACGAAGTAATCTTTTACCCAATAATGTCGCCCTTTTCTGAGAAAGGAATGAATAGGTAAGAAATAAACTCGAAAGAATGGAATTGCGAAAAACAGATTCAGGATTGCTCTCTGATAATGGATCAGATTGCACCAATATCAATCCATTTTCTTCCATTTATTCCAAGGTAAGAATTCAACAACCCTTAACCTGCACTTGGAAGTAGAAGCAGAAAAAGGAATAAATATAGTGATAATTGATTCTTCATTGTCGTAGTAAAAAGGCGAGAAAATAGAATTTCTTTCCGACGGCAACAAAAAATCTTCCTAGTATGTGGAACTTTCCGAATATTTTATTGTTAAGTATATAGTCTTGTTTAGAAGGCATTGTTAATTTGGCACAAATCTTTTCAGTTCTTAAAACAAAACAGTTATAGAAGGTTCAATTTGCCGAATTGGATTTCTAGATTCACGGATTTATCAACATCCAGTTCGTAAAAAGAACCAAATTCTTGTTCTTGTATATGATTTTGTATGATAAAAAAATGAAATCCTGAAAAACCTTTTTCTTGTTTATACTCTTTTTTCTACGGAATTCCTTCTACAGCATTTCGAGTCATAATGGGTAGATTTATTTTGAAGAAGACTATTTATTTGACTTTACCCCCCCCCCCCTTT
>NW_019268191.1:311332-332508 GCF_002742605.1 Olea europaea var. sylvestris
CAAAAAGACAATATTAAGTATCCATTTCTTGGGTCATAGTAAAACTATGGAGTATTTTGTTTAATCATCCTCTCTTTCCACTTGGAAATTAGAGTATATGAGATGCAAATTTGGGTGGAGAAATTATCAAATTCCTTACCAAGTGTTAAGGGTCTTAATGTTTTATTAATTCAAAAAAGGTTTCATCCTATATAACAGTTTGTCTCCATATACATTTCTATTTTTATTTTAGTAAAAAAATTCAAAGTCAACTATGTTCATGGACATCAAATATGTTCAGACCGCAATTACTGACGACTGCAACCATACCAGAACTAATGCACCGGATCCCATCAGAACTTAACTTTTGTCTGTTTATGATATAGTTGTCTCATTGTACATTTAGAAACATTGAGCATGATAATGGAAAAACATGATACAATTCAAGTTATACGTATCTAATATGCTAGCATTGTTGAACATTTCATTGACAAGCTCAGCATTTAAAGGCAACCATATACTTTTGCAATATGTAAATGTTCAGCCCTGTTTGTTTCATATTGAGCATGAAAAAAATAAGAAATATATGGATTCCGAAAGGCCGTAATTTAAATTAACATGTCTTGAGAAAATGACGACTATAAAGAGAGATTTGTTCAGAGACATTGGTGTACTTATATTGAAATCCTTATATAAGAGTCTAACAATAGATTACACTTGGAAGGGTCTTTAAAAAATAATGATATAAAATTTTGTTGAATGATGAACCAATCCGAAACAGATTGCTATGAATTTTTCTAAAATTATTATATCTATCAAAAATAAATAAACCGTAAAGAAATGGTTTAGCTACCTGATTAAGTAGTGGACACAAGGAAATGATGCAGCTACTTCCCAGATACAGGTATGTATATTTACTATATTCAAAGGCAGGAAATGAACACATAGAGATGATCCAGCTACTTCCTAAAAACAAGTGGTCTAGTTTAATAAATTAAAGGCTAAGGGAGTGAACACATAGGGGATGATAGAGCTACTTCCTAACCATATGGTCTAATTATCTATCTTAAAGACTTGGGAAGAAATATATATGTATTATAACAGCACCTCCAAATCAGCCAATGGAAGGAAGTTTTAAAAGGTGGAATTGTGCTAATATTCATGCATTTCTTGACCATATTAGAAGCTAAAAATAACAAGAACATAGAAAGTTGTTGGAATCAAATCTTCAAAAATTGTGAGTGAAATATGTTTCTATTTGGCTTACTTGCAATACATCATGTTTTTAACATAGTTCAACTAAGTATAAAATTTATGATCTTGAAGTTCTATTAAAATAATTGTATAACGTGAGCATTCATAAGTACAAAAATTGGTTATTGGACACAAGGTCGAATGTTAAGTGATTGTTGAAGCTCAGAAACTAGCATTAAAGTTCGACAATAACTAGAGGCCAAAAAAAAAAAAAAATACACCGAGAGAGAATTCTAGCCGAGAGAAGGCTAATTAAGTCCTTGTTTGATCCCCATTAAATTAAATTACATTACATTCCATTTTTCTCTCTCCTATTTTCAACCACACAATCTTCCATAAAATAATATTATACGTAAATCGAAAAAATTTCCTTCTTTTTCAACCACTCATTTTTCTAAAAAAATATTATTCCCCCCATTTTCATTTTCAGGTAATGGGGGTCAAACGGGGGTTAAGTACTGGTTAGTATTATGTGAATGCCACTTCATTAATTTGAGCTCAAGTATATAACAATGACTCCATACTGGCCAGAAGAAAATGAAAATAATGATTATTCATTTCATCTCATGCATCATTTACACTCTTGCACCATATTTCACTCATGAGTTGTTGATAAACTCATTCTCCAATTCATCTTCCTTTTCTTGGATCAACATGACTAGAGGCTTATGTGGAATATTTTGAGGATAGCTGGGTGATGACACGAGATGGACTGGAATTTGATTGGACTTTTTGGATTATCTGTATGGTCCTATAATATCGATGATGAAGACCTTTTTATGCCGGAATTTAGTGTTGCAATAACTATTCGCTACGACACCACCAATTTTAATGTAATGTCTGTTGACATATGTGTTATCTAAATACATAAAAGGTAGCCATATTAGTAGATGCCATATGCGAGAAGAAAATGAAAGATCACTCCTGTTTTGTTAAATCCCAGCAGGGACATGTTGTGAAGTTCGATATTTTGCTTCTCCTATTTTGATTTTTGAATGGAAGCTTGAAACATTGCTTCTTTGGCTGAGATTGCCTTAAAGAAATCAAAGTCTATTAAAAAAAATTCTCCTTCAAAAAGGTTCATTCTTTTCTCATTCTAAGGGTTTTGTCCCCAGTCTTCATTTGACAATACCCCAAGAATACTTATTTTTCAAAAATCAATTTTGTGTTTATTTTGTTCATTAGGAGTATGACAAATTATGGCTAATTCTATTTTCTTAAGTATAAGCTTCATAATACTCTCAAGATTTTTTGATATTGGTAGGTATGAAAAAGAATTTTTTGGGGAAAATTGTTTCACAGGTTGCTTTGAGGAATTGTTTGGGGAAGTTTACTAGAACCTTGAACTGTTTTTTTTATAATTTGAAGCATTCTTTTGTTATGGATTTGAAGGATTACTTTGATCTGGCTTTTTGAAAACAAAGGTGGAAAGGGTAGTATTATTTTGCGTATTTTGAGAAGAGGAAAAAGCAGCTTGTGCTTCAAATTTTGAAGATGGTCCTTTTAAGAGGTCATCAATTGAGAATAATGGAGTAAAATTTATCTTTCTACTACTTTTCTTTTGAAAATGATTTTGAGCTTCAGAAGAAGCAATTGAAGATGTCTCTATTTTTACTTTTGAATTTTCTCTCTCTCTCTCTCTCAACTTTATTTGCCCAACTCATTTAATATTTTCTCTCAATTTTGAATTCTCAATTTCCTTATTTTGTATGAACTCTCTTGTAAGTAAGTCTGCAAGAACATTTGATTTACCTTGTGTGTGTGCATATATATATATATAATTTCAAAATCAAAACATGACAATATAGCTATCTTGTAAAAATTTGCTTTGAAACGAGATTTTTCACATCTTTTTGTAAAAAATCTTTGGATGCTTTACAATCAGTTTTCAGAATAAATTTTTTATTGATTAAATCATCTTAAAACTTTGAAATACATAATACTATTGATAAAATCTCTTTTTTGATAGTAGAATAATTCTTTTGAGGTTCGATCACTATGCTACCTAACCAACTATTTTTGGCTTGACTTTTTTGGAATCCACTTTAAGACTCCAACATATCCAATGTCCGAGGCATCCATCTCAACAATAATAAAGGTAGTGAGGTCAATGATTGAAAGACATGGAATATTTTTTATTGCTTTTTTGACATTTTGGTCAGCTACTATGCACTCGTGACTCCATGGATTAGGGTTATTTTATAGCCTTTTGAATAATCGGGAACAGATTTGACATATATTTTTGACAAAATCAACAACATAATTGACACATCCTAAAAAATGCTGCAAACTTTTTTTTTAATCTAGATTTTCATCTGGAAATTTATTATTAAATTCTAGACTTTATGTCTTAAAAATCTATTTTTTGTTTCATATAAAACAATTTTTTTAGCAGAAACTGCTAATCCATTTTTCTTAACTACAAAAATAAGTGTATTTAAATATAAGAATATTATCAATACAAATAATAATAAATTTTGAAAAATGATTAAAAATACCATTAATAATTTTTAAAATTTAGATGGAGCATTTTTGAGACCATAACATTCCATTTATATTAACTAAAAGGAACTTTGAAAGCAGTTTTATATCTATCTACTTATTTAATTTGAATATGCCAGAAACCTGACTTCATATTAAACTTTGAGAAGATAACAACTTTGAATAATCTATATAATAGGTCTTTCTTCTGAAGCAATGGATATCTAATCCATTGAAGAGCTTTATTAAGGGGTTTATAGTTAATAACAAATGAGGAATGCTTCGTTCAATTTCAGCAGAATTATTGATATAAAAAGCAGAGCAACTCCAAGGAGATTTGCTTGGACAAATAAGACCCTTATCAAGTAAATCTTTAATTTCCTTGATATAATGATCTAAGAGTTCTTTAGCTATTGGAATACGACGAGATTTTATAGGAATATTTGATTCATGAAAATTAAAATTGTAAGGCAGAGATACCACATGTTTCTTCCTATCTCAAAAAGCATTTGAAATGGTTGAACGAATTCCTTTTTCAATTTCTTTTTGAGAATTTAAAATTCTTTCTTGAATTGATGAATTTTTTAATTGTTCTTCAATTTTTTGAAATTTGATTTCTTCTTTGAGAAAAATAATATGATTTTTTGTGAAATTAATATTATTTATAATCATTGAAATAGAAGCTTCTTTTAAGGAATTAACATCCTTGTAAGGAGGGTTGGTAAATTGTAAACAATTTTTTTTTTTGACCAAAAATGTTATTTGTCAAACCCTTTGAATTAACTTGAAGAGGATATATTTGAACAATAAAAGGAGTACCAAGAGTAACTTCTTGATCTAGATATTTAACAAGATAAAAAATATTTTTAAAACAAATGTTTGAATTACAAACATATGATTTTGAAAGTCTATATTGAATATTGAGATTTTTACCACTAACACCATAAAGACGCTCAGAATTTTTTTAAAGTATTTTATTGGTACCAATCCTTCACGAATACAATTTTGATCAGCTTCAGAATCAATCAGGACTCTAGATAACAGTTTGAATCCTTTGTTAAGCACAATAGACATATTGCAATATCATTTTTGAAGTTGAATACGGTTAATAATATTAACTATTTCTTCTTCAGATTGAGGATTTGAAATGATAAAAGGAGGAACGAATTCTTCGTTGGAAGAACTAAAAGATGATGAAGGAGTTTTTGACTTTTGTTTCATATCTTGAGTTTTACGAAGAGCAAGTTCCATTTGAACATCTTTCATTTGTCTTTCAAGGATAAAAATTTGGGATTTCATACAATTGATTTTTTTTTTTGCATATTACAGAGTTCAAAAGTAGGTTTTGAACTTGAAGGTTTCAGAGAATTGAACTTACTGAGTTGTGGATCTTCAATTTGTCAACAATTTCTTTAATAAGTTCTTCTTGTTTAGTAAGATCATTTATAGTTTTGCAACCACAAAGTTTTCTGCTTTGATTTGAAGAAGAGAAAGAGTTTGAATTGGATTCAACATCAAATTCTTCTTCATGTTGATAAATATGTTCTAAATCAGAAATATTTTCTTCACTAGAACTAGAATCTGAATCAATAAGATTGAGGAGTTCAAGTTTAATATCTTCATCAATTTGAAGATTATTAATTTTGCTTTTGAGAGGATATTTATTAGAACAATGCCATGGATTTCTGCATTTCCAACAAGTAACATTATTCTTCTTTTAAAATTTTCTTTTTTGAAATTTTCTTTTAGAATAATTTTTTGAATAAAAAGGCTTTTGAAAACTCTTTTCCTTTGAATAAAATTTTCTTTTGGAAAATTTCTTTTTGTCTCTAAAGGAGGAATAATTCTCTCAAGTCCATATTGTTCACAGAAAGATCCAAGTTCTTTACGATTGTCAAATCTTTCTAATTACAATTTGGCTTTGAATTTATTTTCATTACATAGAGCTAATTCTTCTCTATTAATCAAACTAATTAATCTCCGTAAGTAAGATTTTTATAAGGAATATGATTATATATGTATAAAATATGAGATAAGTAGCTAAAGTGAGTCGCTACAGTTGTTGTATCAGAGTTGGTTACAAGTTATGTAGACAAGGTCCAATGAAATTCGAGACATCTCTTAGATGTGCCTAACTATCAATTAAGTGATATTCCATATCTTTACATCATTTTGGTTAGAAGTAAAATGAAAAAGACCTGGACAAATGTCCTAAGGCACAAAAAAAAAATAAAAAAGTGAAGTTGAATTCAAATAAAGCAGCTTATGGTTAAGTGATTATTGTATTTTATAGAGTTGATTCTCCAATTAACTTCTGGTAAGAAGTTAACCAGAATTTTATTTATTTCCTGTTATACATTAAAAAAACATTATCATAATCTAAATTAAGAAGTATGCAATCTAAAATTTTTTGTTTTCCAAAAACTGTACATGCCTAAAGTCACTGCCGGGGAGGGGGGGGTGATAAGATTAGTAGGTGGTAATATGTGACCTCTTGGGCAGCTCACACTCCATTTCTGCTCGACCTTCCAACCTCCATCAAGGATTGGAAGAGTTCTTGTTGTCAGACTTTCGAGAGTACACAATGGAGGGTGACCCTCTTGCGTCTCTGACAATCTCCACTGAATTTTCCACATATGAGTTTCATAGGATTTAAAAAAAATTTCTTTTACCATGGGCTTTACTTCATGGTCTAATTGATTTTTTTTACTTTTGAGTAGTAGATTCATTCCCTTAGTGTGCAATTTAAACCATAGACTTTGATACAATCTGTATCATATATTAGCTCCCCCATCGTAAGGGGTCAAATTCTGAGTTGATAAAGAAAAATATTACCTTTGTGAAGAACGGTATGATATCTACTCAAGGTATATTCGACCCTTGATTTGTTCATAAAAATGGTAATTGTCGAAGTGCTAACACTTGTTTTACTTCTAGCAAAGGATGTTCTTTTAAGAAAAGGCCTCTGAAACTTGACGTTGCCACTATCAAGAGGATGATGGCTAAGGTTCGAACCTTGAAGAAGGAATTGAGTAATTGATTCATTATGGACAACATGTTTTCATGCAAGTGTACTGACTAGACCTTTTAATCATTACTATAGGATTGTTTATTTGTGATTTATTTATTTTTGATAGATATAATAATTTCAGAAAAATAAGAATGCTCATGCAACATCTCCATTATTCATTCTCCCTTCTTGTTATCAGCTGGACCTTTTTGGTAATCAATTCAACATGTTTGTTAAGTGAATTAATAGTACTTTAACAATACTCCTATATTTAAATGCTCCATACGCTTACATTCAATCTCAGAAAGTATTGTTAATGTTAGGTAGTGATAAAACTGATTCAATACATAGCCTATCCGTAATATTATTAGAAGCATGTTCTTGTTCAATGTCCCAGTGAAATACTACACTTTTCTTTACAATCTCTGTGATTGGTGTGACAATTGTGCTAAAGTTTTTAACAAAACACCTATAGAAGTTAGCTAAACTGTGAAAGCTTTTTACCTCAATTATGCTTTTAGGTGTTGGCCACTTCTTCGTAGCTTTGATTTTCTCCTCATCCATTTCAATTCCCTTTGCACTAACTACATAACTAAGAAAAACAACTTTTTTCACCTTTGATGTACACTTTTTAAAGATAGCATCAAGTTATTCTTGCCTCATTAAAGTCATTACTATACCAAGATGTCACCGAAGTAAACTATACTAACAAGGTCCAAAAAATTACCAACTAAGTGAAGTAACAGTGTAACACTTTTAATCATTACTATGGAATCTTTATCAAAAACAGCGTAACTTTTATATAATATTTGTATAGAGAATCCAATTTTTGACAAAAAAAGCCGTCCTTGGAATTACTAGAGTTCAAATATAATGTTAAAAAGACTAACAAAGTATGACTAAAATTTACAGTTGTAGAAAGTGGGAAAGGAGATATTATTTCATTGAGTACCTCAAAATGCTCTTCATTTGTAATTAGTCTCTCTTTCTCATAATTTAGTCAAGTTGGGAATAATACTTTTTCTTTAAGATAGGGGCTATACAAAGATGTGCAGATGCGTCGAATCGTATTGTTTCCGATTCAGCATGAGAATAATGAATTATATCAATGAAATACTCTGCATTACACATAATGGCTCATTTATTTAATGTGACCTTATCCACATAAAGTTGGAATTATGTTGCTTGCTCAAATTAAGTGGAATGGATTCACATTGATAGTTCTCAAGCAAAAATGGCAGACAACAAAGAAACCATGGTCGAGAAAATTAGGATTTATTCAACAGACATCTGAGAATGGTTGGAAAACTAACAAGTCTATCAAAATGTGATAGAAATCCGTTAAAAACTAAATCATCTTAATAAATCAAAACGAGAAATTAGTTATTAATGAATGTTTTAAAACTTCAAAGGACCTATGATTGATAGTAAGTTTGAAAATTAACTGAGGTCATTTTATATTCTTTTAGTGTTTCGGACCAAGTTACCTTAGAAGTAGCGATAGAAATTGAGACAGTCATGGCGGTGTACGGCCATGATTGCCAAGTTGTTGAGATCTACCCTCCTCACCTCTTCATTCACCTCCAAACAATACAATTTTAAAGAGAAAAAATTTTTAATAAAAAAATTGGTGAAAAAAACAGTCAACTGGAAATGTAATAGAGTAATAAGACTTGTATTAACTGGATAGTCTTAAATTCTGATTGAACTCTCTCCACGTCACTTGTATTAGCTGGATAGTTTTAAATTCTGATTGAACTCTCCGCTCTAAAGTTTTGAATTATTAACCCTTAGGCCCCTAAAGTTTGAAACAAAATAAAATATGCAAAGTTGATGGTTTTCTTTCTCAAATTTACGAAAACTGAGATGATGAAAAAGTCCGAGTTTGAAAAGGGAGAAAATACTAGTAACGAGTTTTCTAATGAACCTTTGAGTTCAATTTCAAACACACTAGAAGAAGATGTCGCTTATTGCTTGATGATGTTGTCTACCTGGTAAGAGAACAAAATGAATCAGAGAACCATCATCATAGGATTAGCCTTCCATCCCATGTTATTGGCCCACATATATCTCCATTTTTTATCCAAGAAAGTTGGACATTCATTATTGACCTTTGTAGTCAAACGTTCATACAACTTCACCCACTAATATTTCTAGGTCTCAATTCATCCCATTATAAAAACAAGTAGGCTCTACATGGAGTCAGAGAAGCGACAAAATTTGTATCAAAACAATGTATGAACATTGGGGGAAAGGCCCTCTAGCAAAAAAAATTGAATAATGCTGTATAGAATTGGTGTCAACCTAAATGTCGACATATAATTTTATGTCACAACAATTATCACCTAGACCAGATTGATGCCAAACAGAATTATTCACTGCATTGACAATGTGCTATGTACAAATTAATTAGTATTTAGTACGCGAAACCGTTGGGTCCAAATTTAATTACGGAACTGTTCGGGTTCGGTTTAGTTTGGTTCGATTGATTTCCATTCGGTACACTTGCCTAATTTAACTAGAGAGTATGATGGAATTTGTCGATAAAGACGATAAGCACGAATTAATGTAAGGTTGAAATTGGGAGAATTAAGAGAAGTCATGTATGCAAGTATTAACAAATAAAAATTTGTCTAGACTAGAAGTTGTCGTGTTTTCAAATGGAAACCTGACATTCAAAGCAAATGAATAAAGAGACTTCAGCAATTTTGCCCTCCATAAATTGCAGCCCAAAGTGCTCAACTTTTGGAACTTTTACATGTTGGCCCCCAACTTCACAATTTTGCACGCTTTTGGTCCCTTTTTCACTGCCTTTTGCTTGTTTTCTTACATTGGATGATTTTACCTAAAAAAGCAATAATTAATTGTGAATATAAATTTACTAAAGCTACGAACAATTTGATTGTTCTTATCAAGTTAGCAAATCTAAAGTCTTTCTTTTTATGATTAGACCTCTTTCTATGTTGTCTCTTATTTTCATAAAGATGGAACTAACAAACAGCCCGAACAAACTTGAGCCTAGAATTATATTATACAATATGATTTTTTTTTTTTATAATTTGTAGAAGTAACCATTATTTCATATGTGAAATAGTTTAAAATTCCCACATCCTTTCTTTCGTCCCCACCTTTCCCACTTTAGTTCATCGATTAAATGTTGGACTGATTGGCTGGCTAATCCCACTACTGTTTTCTTGACGGATATTCTGGCTACAATCAAATTGCAATAGCACTAGAGGATCAGTCAAGCTCTATTTTTCTCTACTTTGGGCCATCTATTTGATTAAGAATAGGGGGAAAATTTTGAGAACATATGTCCGACAATAAACAAAGGATGATTAGTGATATTTAGTGTAATAAAAAATTGGTAAAACAAAAGTTAAGTACCTTTATTTTGTCCAGAAATCTACCAAGTATTTTTGGTGAAATTCTGGCGAAAGTTTTCTGTACAAGCAAATTCTATGATATTTTTCTCGACCAATTATTCTACTAAACATACTAAAATTGTTTAAACTAGTCATATTTCGGCTCCATAAAATTCAATTCTAGGACCATTTTGCGTAGGATGATATGATGTAACAGTATACATAAATTTCATGTGAAGAAACAGGATTCTAGTATTATAGAAGGCAAAATACCTGAAGATGTCTAATTTGATAAGATACCATATAATAATCACTTGACAACTTTTGGCTGTGTATATCCTATTCTCATAAACTAAATATGTATTTTTTTGAGAAAAAAGAACTGAAGTTGCATTGTACGATGAGCATATTATGGATAGTAGGTTGAATTATTTTGTTGGTTTCTAAGTTCCATTTTGCATTGGAAAAGGCTTTGAGATTATCTAGGGTATGAATATTTTTATTTGGTATGGATACAAAGGGAAATTTTGGCTGATGAATGTGACTCCTCTGATGCATTGGTTGATGAAGAATTGCTTCTGTCTAAATCCTAAGAACTAAAAGATGGGTTTTCTACAAGAACAAGAGAAAATATCAAGTGAACTATTGGCTACTGCCATGCTATAGTT
Organism: Olea europaea var. sylvestris; assembly: GCF_002742605.1. NCBI lineage: Eukaryota > Viridiplantae > Streptophyta > Magnoliopsida > Lamiales > Oleaceae > Olea > Olea europaea. The sequence continues at coordinate 322,090 of NW_019268191.1, forward strand.
GAAATTTATTAGAGAAAATTTTAATTGGGCTCTATGCATCAGAATGGACTATCTCAAATAAACTAGAAACATGACTTAACGGAAAAGATACACGGTGATGTTTAGCAACTGGACTTCATTGAGGCTTCCACCCCCACAAAGACAGAGGCGAGGATCCCATATCACATCTTGTAAGCCAGCAATGGACCCAAGCCAAACAACTATAGGTTATTAGGTTAATCTTTCGTATTGGCCAACTCAAGTAAATCATTTTCCTTGTCAAATATTGTCCAAAATTTACCTTCAATTTATAAACATATGTTCCTCTTAGTATATGTTCCTCTTAGTCTATTTGGCCGTAGATGGGACTGAAGAGGGGTACTTTTTGAGTCATAAGATTACGAATCCTTAATCTTGTCGAATCCCTCTATTGAGTTTTCAAGTTTTTCAATCTGGGCTCTTTAGAATCCCCTTCAAGATTAAAATTTTCGCTGACAATTTGGTTTGTGCTTGGTGTACTACTAGTATTTGGAAGGAGGGAATCTAGATCTTATTGAATTCAATCCTAAGCTTGCCCGAAAGCATTGCAATCATTTGTTCGGCTCGACAAAGCACGTCATGTTCAAAATGATTTTATTACTTGTACACAAAAATGTACATAATTGATTACATAATATGATGTGGAGGGGAAAATTCGAATAAAAAATTTGGACCCGATTCTTCCAATTACTAAATACCCAAAAATTTCGTGTCTGGTTCGGTTCTCTCTAGAATCGAACTTAATTGGACCATGCCCCATCTCTGTCATCTCCTGCCCCTCCATTGTCTGGTAGAATTGGATCAACAAAGTATGAAGGAATTTTCCACCACTCCCGTTGCACAACACTCTACCATGATTTGTCGCATAGCCGCATATCTGAAGTTAGTGATTGACTTGTTTCGTCCTTTGAAAGGATATCCCTATTCTTGAAAAAATATGTCAAGATTTGATAATCTTGTTGACATAAGAAATAACTTAAATGAACATTAAGAGAGTGAAGATAAGTATATGTGCATGAATGTATGTTTTCCATCACTTTCACTGCAACATTAGTTTTGCAAAAATCCAGATTGGCTACGAAATAATTGAAATCGCATATGTATCTGAGCAATAAATGGATCCATTTGAGGAAGATATTCTGACCGAATGTCTTAGACAGTTGTGTGAGATGGGTACAACGGGAATTGTAGCATTGTAGAGTTAAAACGGTAGATGAGGCAATCTCTTTTTTCTCAAACTCATTTTCAACCACACATTCACACAATAAAATATTTTGCACGTAAATTCAAGATTCGGATTCTCCAAAATATTTATTTGAATTCTTCTTGTAGACCATAATTTATTGTTTTTACAGCTATTATTGTGTCTTTTAAGAAAAAAAAAAAGGAACAATGAACTTCTCAGAGCACTTCATATAAATTTCTCAATGATCACCACACCAAGTAAATTGTACTTGCAACATCATAAAGATTACCCAATATCAATTCTTAGCATTTGTAATCATGATTTAAACTTCTTGAGAGGAAGTACTTTGGCCCCCATGTTAGCTGGAATAAATTGTGTTGGGATTTTCTCAAGTGCTAGATTCTTTTTGGATTATGTCGTAATATGTAATATTCGACTCTTAACATAATATTTTTGATAAATACTTGTATAAATAGACAAATTATCATGTGGTGGATGCAATCACAACAATTTACATCGGAATTCTTTCCTATTTCTTCCTTCATCCATTTCCACGTTCAATCTAACTTCTCTCCACAATACTCTATCCATTATATGCACACACATAAAAAAATCTACCATTACTCGTACTAACCTTCATGGGGAGGTTGTTTAGGGATTTGGAAGTGGCATGAAGCCTCCTCTCGTCCATCCTTAGACCAAAATTTCCCTTTGCTATTTTAATTTGTGGCTCAGAAACTGACCCAATTGTTGTTGTAAAGGAATTTAATCAACCAACTTGAACTACACGGACCTCCTATAGGGATTCCATTGCAGTACCGACACCAGGCAAGTGTGTTACTTTGCTCTCCACTAGATATGGCCATTGGCTCTAGTAAGCACTCCAGCGATCGCTCCGACAGTCGTTCCAATGATTGCTCCGACTATTGGATAAACAAATCACTCAATTTTCCCAACAATCTAAAGTTGTGTTATGATTTGTATGTAGAACAATTCTTGTTATGTGATATGTATGTAAATTATTAGTTTTATGATCTCAAATTAATTTCCCGGTCCCAATTAAAAATTTTTATAGTTCATAAATTATTTTATAATCACAAATTTATCAAATTAATAAGTTGTATATAATACCTTGAATAAAAATCACAAATTTTATAAGTCACAACATATTCCATCTATTTGTGCAGCACTGTTAATCATGTTCTTAACATAAAAAAGTGATGTTTGTTACTAAAAAAAGGTGATAGAAATCAAGAAGACTGAAAAAAAGTGACAAACACTAAAAAAAAAGTGGCAAATACTAAAAAGAGTGATAGAAATTTAAAAACAAAAGTGACGAATTCCAAAAAGTGTAGAGAAAGGAAAACAAATTAGAAAATCCACCATAAATCTAGACCTTATTCTCACAAATCACAATAGCAAATTAATCATCATTCTTTAAAAAAAAAAAAAAAAAAAAAAAAAAAAAGTGACAAAAATTAAAAAAAAGTGGCAAATACTAAAATGAGTGACAGAAATTTAAAAACAAAAGTGACGAATTCCAAAAAGTGACAGAAATTAGAGAAAGGAAAACAAATTAGAAAATCCACCATAAATCTAGACCTTATTCTCACAAATCACAATAGCAAATTAATCATCATTCTTTAAAAAAATGTTAGTGCAGTAGGGTTTCCTTCTTTGTATCGTATTGCTTTGATGCCATCTGTTATGAGGTCTTACAAATACATAATGGGAATCTCAACTGGAACTTTTCTTTTGAAAAGTTACTTCACTGTTAAAACTTATTTTACTATAAATTACTTGTTTTCAAATTTTAGACTCACTATTATTCTTGTTTACTATTAAGTCCCTATTTGGTTGATATTAAAATCAATTTTTTAGTAAATTTTGATAGAACATGAAATATGTGGTAAAAAAGTTATAGATGATATAAATTTTATTGTTAAAAATAAATATTGAACACTTAGAGTGTGTTTGATTGTCTTTATTTTTAATGGAAAATATCATTTTCCTCTCAAATTTCTACTTTTTGGATATTTGATTGATAATTTTTTTCCATGAAAAATATTTTCCAACTTTTGATTATGTGAATATTTGCCTTTCAATTCTTTGATTTGATAAAAAAAAAAAAAAGAGCATTAGAGGATAAATGCCACGAGTTGATTGATTTGAGTAGGTGAAAGGCATAGCTTCATATGAGCATGTCGATTCCAGGCACACACTCCATTGGAGCTCATTCTTTAAATTTTATTGTTGTGATGTAATAAATCTATGAAATACACCTAAACAAACTTTGTACAAATTACTTATCCTAAAAAATTAGAAGAAAAAGTCCTTCAAAAGCTTACATTTCTCAAAACTATCAAAAAGGAAAAATTTAGAATTTTTTTGCCCTAGCGGACGCTTCTTGATATCCATTGCGACAATCATTCAATTGGACTCTAAAGAAGAATATATTTTTTACATCAAGGTCACAAAACTGAAGTAGAACACTACTCAATACAAATTTAATAATTCTCTTGACTTAACCAACATGATCAAAACATAAAAATTCCAAAGGATCAAACACCAACAAAATCATTTACTAAAGATATGATACAATATGTATGATTTGGTCATCCAATACCAAAGATATGATATGTATTGAGCTTTTATCGTTCCTAAAAGATATGATGACGGTTTGTTTGGTAACATCATTGTATTATTACATGATCTGCTGTTTCTTTTTTCAGCTATAATAATATAATGATGTTGCCAAACGAAGATCTAAAAGGGCATCACATTTTTGAGTTGTCTAGTATGCATGTTAAGGAAATCTTCAAGCTTTGTAGGATACAATAATGTCAATAATATAATCAAAACCTAAAGATAAAATTGTGAAAAACAAATAACTACTAAAATTTCATAAACAAGTCATATTTGATTCTTAGGATCCAATTATTTTTTTAATTAACGCAATAAGTTTGTATAAAATAATCGGACCTCTCTGACTTGACAATGTAGGCAAAACTCTTAATAGGGTACTTATGTAAAAAATTCCCTATTCTGACCCCCTCTGGAATAAGTTTGTAAGAATTCAAAGGCTTGAAGCAAATGCTTCTACCTTGCTTCATTGCCTTCTCGTCTTTGTCTTAATATAGTAGCTAGATATGCTTAGAGTTACTCCTACTTGTTAACCTACCATTTCAAAAATCAGAATTTAATTTTATTCTTTATTAGGTATATACTACATTCCACCCTACCTCACACTACACCACCTATCATTTTATACATTTTCCCAAATTCACAGAATCTCACTTTACCTTCACCTTCATTTTCACCATTCACCCATCGTCGCTCACTATCGTTCGTCACCACCATTCCCACAACCGCTTATAAACACCCAAAAAGTAGATTTCAGTTTGATTTTCTAATTTGACAATAATAGCAAACATAAATGTAAATTTAAAATACCGTTTTCCGTTACAGCTTGTCACTATAATAATAAAAAAAAAATTGAGTGATTATTAAAATGCAAATAAATGTTTGAACTATGAAAATTACAAAATACTAAAGTTGGAATTTACAATTTGTCAAATAGAATCGCTCATAGCAATCTATATTTTGTTAAAATAAAAAAGGGTGCCCATGGACCATGAACCATTGATGCATTGCATAATATGGCCCATAAATGTGTTTTCTTGGGTTATCCTGATGGGATAAAAGGGCCTAACAAAAGGTTTCAAGATCATCACCAATAGAGATGTTACCTTTGATGAGTCAAAAATGCCTTGTCTGAAAAACGGTGAGTCAAGTGGTAGAGCTAAAGTTGAAGAAACTGATGGAACCAGGTTGCAGGTGGGTAATACCGATTCTAAATTTTGAGATATATATTTTATTTTTAATTTAGTGGGGATTTCTGAGCGGAAATCTTCATGTTTTTAAATGACTTCACAATAATTTTAACTAGAAATTGTTGAAAAAATATTCATTGAGCTTCCATTTTAGTCTTTCTTTTTATTTATTGACTAGATAAATTGGTTCTCCTATTATTATTGGATCTTCATCCGGATCTTGAATCTTGAAAGTTGAACTACAATCTTTTCGTGTTTAGCTTTTTCACTTTCAATCTTGAATTTTGCCTGCTTTGATTTTTTAATTCTTGTTCTTGATTTTGCTTCCTGATCCATATTCTTGATTATTGAATTTCTTCTTTTTTTTTATTATTGATCTTGATTGTGAGTTTTGGATCTTCCTCTTCAATATGCTTTCTATATTAATTTTTGTACTGATAGGATGAAACAAAGGATGAGAAAATTCCATATGAATTGGGGATCATAACTCTATATATACTTAAAACATTAAAAAGTGAAAACACGAAATGACTTGGCATTTATAGAAATCCATACCTATTCGTTAAATTTCTTGTCTACTTGAGCTACTTAGAACTGAGAAAAGTTTTCTAGTTTAGTGAACTGCTATAAAAATGAGAAAAATCAGATAGGGCAAGTAGTAAAAAGCACTTTTAGAAAGACAATCAAGGATAGGTTATACAATCAAGCGTTGTATTGTGGCCTTGCATTCCCTCCGCGATAGATTTTGATTGAAGAAGGCTTTTTGATTTTAATCTAAGTCAAAGACAAATAATCAACACTAACTACATCTTTAATGAATCCCACAACTTTTCAACATAATAATTTTTCAAATTTTTTTGTCAAAATAATCTATTCTTCTACTAAAGTGCAGAAACCCGAGAAATAAAATGAAATTATGCCATCATTTTGTGATGATCTAACACCACGAGCCTAGCTCATTCAAGAAACAAGCTATAGAAGCTCAATCCATTTAAGATTTTGAAAGCCCTTCCATAAGTTAATTAAAAACCCAATAATTTAAGAGATTAAGTTTAAGTAAATTTGATTATAAAGATTTAATGAATAACTGGGTTGCCACAATGGTCATCTACATGGTATTTCATATTGGCAACACAGGTTAGAATCACCATGTAGATGTTTTTATAAAACTTTTTATGAATTTTTTTAGGCTTAAAAACTCTTCAAATTCTTAGTCAAAGATCCAATTTAACAAATTTAATGATAATACAACTCCCCCATTTAGTTTTTCATTAAAAAGAAATGTTACAAAAAGTGAAATGTCACTTTTTCACTACATCCATCATCAAATCCGAATTTGACGTGGGTGGGGCACCCTGCCCCGCCCCACTGCCATCCCTACTTAATTGTAGTAAATATTTTAAAAAAAAATACTATGTAATCTTTTTATTTCAAAAATGCTATATTTTGTTAGGATAAAGAAAACATTGAAAATATCTATATTAAAAGAATATTAAATTAGGTAACATATTTTACTCCTACAAACACATTTACATCTAAATACATTTTGATTCCTACAAACACGCCTGTATGAAATGGTACACAAATGTGTTCATTCCATTTATTACAAATACATTTACATTATCCATGCCTATGATACAACATATTATGCATCTATGATTTGCATCCCTGGCCTCTAAGCCTCACAGTTGGATTTGGTACCTTTGGTCAAACATGGCCTTTGACACTTTGGTCTATGATGATAACTTGAATTTATGGACGTATGAGAGAAATGTCATCAAATATCTAAAGTTACAAACATGGGTCATTCCAAAATATAAGATCCAGGTAAGGAGCTATAGGTAGGCATCAATTTATATAAAGACATGGGTGATAGTACAAACGTGACTATGTTTTATATAGGTCAAAATTATTATCCTTCTTCACCTCATTATTTTCTAATATTGCATTTTAGAATAGTAAATTGATGAAGAATTACGATTAAAAAATAAGAAAAGGTTTTGGTTCATGTATAATGTTAGAAAACAACGTTATCCAAACGAATTGTCTTGATTGAATAATAGAAAAATTGAGCTCGTAATATCATTTGAGCAAGCAGTCCAACAACAAACTACTTTCCTAGTGGAAAAGTAGACAAATATAGGACCATCTATGTAACGCCCTGACTCGCATAGATCGAAATATCACGACATTAACTGTACTTTAGTCGTAAATTTATTTAACTATATTTTTAGTTGAAGGTATAAAGACTAAATTTTAGAATTTAATTGAAGAATTTTTTTTTTAATTTTTTTTTTTGCAATAATTCAATTCTGAAAGAAAACAATTTCAAAAATATTTTAGAATGGGTTCCATGCATGTAACGACTATTGACGTTAAATTTTTGGCAAAACTTTAAAAGTAATGTTGCTGTTTTAGTTTTTATCTCAAACGGTAATTATCAAAATATATTTGTTTGCATAGCTATCAACCTCGAAACTTCATCAAATTTTAATGTAAAGTAGGAAACTCCTTATAATATGACATGGTAAAAAATTAGCTTCCATCGACATCATATGAGGTATTAAAATATTTTTCAAAACCCAGCAATGACCCGATTGAAAGGTAAACAGGTGCAGTTCACTTAAAATAACATATAAAATTCCATAGATTGATATATCATATGATTTCAAATCCATGAGACTATCATATCCAATTGGTTTCATCCAAAAATTCCCAAGTAACGGTCGAGTTATGAATTTTTGAAGTCAAGGCAGAAGCTGGAAAAACGGCGACTCTATCCGGTGCAGTTTACTTTGTGTAACATATAAAATTCTACCGACATCGGATTAACATGATTCCAAGTTCATTCAGTAGCTAAATTATGAGGCTATCTAACGCCACAAGCTTTGTATAAAAACTCCATGTAATGAAAGAGTTATGATTTTTTAAAGATGAGGCAGAATCTGAAATTTTTGAAGAGACAGCAAAACTTTAAATCACTNTCCATGTAATGAAAGAGTTATGATTTTTTAAAGATGAGGCAGAATCTGAAATTTTTGAAGAGACAGCAAAACTTTAAATCACTAATATATTTTTTATAAACGGTGATTTGTAAATTTATTCCTATGCCCAAATATCTACTTTCAAACTTAATTTATTCATAAAGAATGTTCATAAAATAAATCCACACAAGATATCTATAGGAATCTAATTTAAAGAATACGTAAACATTTCATAATCAACTAAAGATATTAAATTGCCATATTCTCCATAACATGTCTCATTATCCTTTACCATCATCAACGCTCCAAGGAAAATCCATTCAACCTGTATTAAGGGAATTAACCCTTGAGTTTGAAACACAATAGATATCATTGGCACATTTCATTGTCAAATTAAAAATTTCGAACTATAGATTCATACCGTCGCATGTAAATAGATTTCCAGCAAAATCTAATTACCATAGCATTATCATAACACATAGAGCGAGAGAATGATCATTAAAACTGTTATAGTATCGAAGCACCGTACACGGAGGTACCATTCATTCAAGCATTTATCATGAAACGAAGTAAACACTTGCACCTCTACCTACCTTGAATTTTCTTGGATATCAAAGAACAAAATGTGTAGAAAACATTTCTTCTTCTCACCCTTATTATTCCCTCCCCGCCCCGCATCAAACGGGGTGGGGCGGGTCGCCCCGTTAATTTTTTTTTAATTCAAATTATGTTATTATTAGATAATAAAATATAAATTAAAAGTAAACACGTTAAATAAACAATGTTAAAAATTAAACAATTTCAAATAAAATTACGTTTTGATTAAATTTTATTTCTTTTGTAATTTATTAAAATTTTACATTTGTATTTTATTATCTAATAATAATATAACTTGAAATAAAAACAAAATCACAGGGCAAGGCGCCCCCACCATGCCCTGCCCCGCCCCGCCCCGCCAACCTTACGGGACGGGTTTTTTTGCCCCATTTAGGGCGGGGCCTCACCGAGGCGGGGTCGGTTTTTTTGCCGGAGACATGTCGTGGGTTTGTAAAATTCATATAAAATTGAGCAAGAAAGATAAAGTTTATTTGATTTTATTCTTGTTAATAGATATGAGTCCCAAAACTATAGTAGTTTAATTTATTTTTGAAACTATTTCAACATAATTATGTTCTGTTAATTTATTATAGTTACACTTTGAATGGTGTAATCATATGTAATATAGGGTTCTCTTCGCGTTTGCTCGCAGGGGATGCAAAAAAAGAATCCAATCAAAGTAAATTAATCTACCCACCCATATGTATCAATCAAATTTCACTCACATCCCCATAATTCATTCCCCCATCTCTCTCTTTACCCACCACACACCTCTCTATTCATTATCCAGTGACCACCGTAAGCAGTTGGCGGTTCCACGCACACAATGGCATAGCAACAACAATGGAGTTGCGTTATCTTCATGGAGGATTAATTCAAATTGCTGTCAAACTTTTGTTTCAACTTGATATAGACATTCCTATTCTGTTAATATGCATTTTTATTTGCTTTGTGTTTATTTTTTTATGAATTAGGAAGAGAGGAGAAGATGATATATTGGTTAAGATTAATTACACACAAGTTTCGCATTACATTGAGAGTACTTTTTAGACAACTTGCAAATTATACACACAAGTGTACTATTTCACTGAGAAGCATGCTGTACTTCAATAGACAAATCTCTGAATTACCATTTGTAATCCATCCATTCTAAAAAGCTTTCAATGGATGGGATTAACCTTTGGGTGGAAAAAATGGCACTTAGGTTGGTTGGGTATCATGAGATGGTGAACTTGTAAATATTTCTGACACTTATTATGGTGATCTATATAGGAACAGACAATCAAATGCCACATAAACAATTACATAGTTTAAATCAAGTTCGTAAATTTGACTTGCTTCAATCTACGTTAAGTTTAAGTAATGGTATTAGTAGTAGCTCACACAAGCCCTTGAGAAACTCAAACACCCAAAATATATTAAATTAGACAAACTATGCTAATTTTTTGCAATTAATGAATGAGTAATGCTATTTAACATCTCACCCATGCCAACCACCGCCATGTCAGTCACCACGCCAATTGCCACCCATCTACCAATTCCTTGTTCCACTACCAAAAGACTTAGTTTATGCTTCTTTGGATGTGTACAATTGCGATCTTTAGCTACATATTTGTGAGAAAGTGAGCCAATGAACTTATAAGTGCAATATAACGATGCTAAAAAATTGAAATTGCCTTGTAGCTTGTAGCAGGTTGGGAAAAGGAAGAACATAAAAAGATTGATGTGTGGCCAATTGGATCAATATTTGTAACAGGAACCTTCTCCTCAGGGAAGTACTTCCTTATGAGATTTTTTATTT